>NW_004798150.1:108217-117774 GCF_000002075.1 Aplysia californica
GTTCTCGATGACTTTTGGTCTTTCGTTTGGTTTTCCTTTGTGATGTTTTTGTTTATTTGAATAGTGCGTGTGTGTGTGTGTGTGTGTGTGTGTGTATGTGTGTGTTTGTGTGTGTGTGGGGTGGGGGTGAGTGTGCCATATAAATATATATAAATAAAGAATAAAAATCAATTCACTGAAGGAACACAAATGTCTTTTTAAATTTCCAAAAAGTCTCACGCTCTTGGCGTAGGCAAAATTTAGTGGCCATTTTTACCGCTAATTTTACCACTGACACAATGCGAGACCACCTCTTTCAATCGCTAACATATCAACTTCTGTTTCAGATAGATGGGTATTAATTTTCCCTCGAAAGCAAGGCAAATAAAAATTTAACACACACACAAAAAAAAAAGCTTTCAGATGATATCAGTAAGTCCACATGCTAAAAAAAATTTACGAGCCCCTGATTCCACCACATCGCGACCCATTTAATAGAAGTCTCAAGTCTGAAGGACGGACAGCCCACGCTATGAAGTGAAAGCCAAAGGCGATTAGACAAGCAAAAGGACTGAGATCGAAAAGCTAAAATTTTGACCTTTTAGCACTCAGCTCAACTATGTGCTTTGTCTTAAAAGATAATAGTCCCTCGCTTCTCTTTTCGAGGAAGGAAAATGAAAACCTGAGCCAGACCAAACAAAACCACTTAAGTGTAGACCGCGAACGGACCATCAGGGAATAGTGATTGTGTTTAGCGAATACATCGTCTTCATCATGGTATCTTTATTCAACGTTTTGTTTTTTTTGTTTTTTCTTTAAAGCTTACTTACTTACTTACTTACTTACTTTACTTACTACCCATTACGCCATCTAGCGTTTCGGGCAGCAACAAAGGATCTCCAGCTCTGTCTGTTTTGGGCCATCTTGGTCAGCGTTCCCCACGAATGATTCCAGGACTTCATTTCAGACTCTATTGTGCGTCTCCAGTTCACTTTGGGTCTGTCCCTTTTGCAACGTCCTTCGGGTGTCCAGTGGAGGGCAGTCTTCCCAATAGAGTCTGGTTCTCTTCTCAGAACATGCCCAATCCATCTCCATCTTCTCCTTTTTATTATGGTGTTCATGTCCTGTTGCTTACATTTACGTAAAAGATCTGCGTTGGAAATCTTGTCGGGACAGAAGATTCTAAGTATTTGGCGTAAGCTGGTTGTATAAAAGGAAGATAGCTTGGCACGGTCACGATCAGTTATCCTCCAGCATTCAGCTCCATATAAGAGTGTGGATAGTACACAGCTGTTATACAGCTTTAACTTGGTTTGTATACTAAACTGTCCTGACTTCCAGATGTTGATCAAGGGGGCTCTCGTGGCCTAGAGGTTAAGGTGTTGGCCTCCCATTCAAAGGTCACGGGTTCGAATCCGGGTAGTGACCGAAAAATTTTCTTCTCTAAAATTGTCTCCTTTCACCTCCTTTCCTGCTCTCTAGCAATGTTCTGTCGTCTGCTTTCAATTCCACTTTCTGCCCCCACCCCCGCACCTCCTTTGTCCCCTCCTCTGGGCTCCTGACTCTTTCTGCAGCCTTTCTACTGCTACTCCTTGGCTCCTCCTTACTGCTGTCTTTCTGCCACACCCCTGATCTTCTGGTGGGAAAGATCTAAACCTAGCCTTCTCGGGCAAGGGCGAAAAATCTCGGAGGGCCCGAGTGCAAGTTGCGCACGTTAAAGATCCCTTGGTGGTCTAAAATCGATAAGAGTAGGCTTCGTCCGCCACCCGGGCAAAATTCAAAATTTCCTACCGACTGAAAATATTAGGTGTGCCTCGCGCGCTCATATGACCTATGCAGTTGCGAGCGCCGTAAAACACTTTACAAAAACAAACAAAAAAAGATGTAAATCATGCTTCTATGTACAGATCTTGCCTTGCCGAGTCTGTTCATGATATCTTCCTTTGTGCCGCTGTCAGTTTTGATTATGCTGCCTAGGTAGGTTAATGTGTCTGTTATAGGGAGGTCTGTGTTGTTCACCCTAATCAGCGTTGGGGAGCCTACATTCAGTGTCATCACTTCTGTCTTCTTCTGACTTATTGTTAACCCAATCTGGCGTCCGTATTTGTGGAGTCGGTTTGTTTTTTCCTGCATGTGCTGGTTGGTATGGGAGAGTAGTGCAAGGTCGTCGACAAAGTCAAGATCCTCGAGGGTGGAGAAAAGGGTCCACCTTATGCCTCTTGATGTATCCTCTGTTGTTTTCCTCATGACCCAGTCAATGGCCAGGTTGAACATAATTGCTGACATGTCGCATCCTTGTCTAACTCCTGTCTTTACCTCAAAAGCAGTGGTACTGTTTCCAACAACGCACTGAAATCTTACAGATGTAGTTAACAGATCAAGTTTACAGCGGGTGGGTGGTTTTCTCCTTCTTTCCTATCAAACAACTATCGTCTTTATCTCTCCTCCTTCGTTTCGATGTTTGTTACTCTCTTGTAACACTTCTAATCTTCGGCACGTATATGACCCAATGGCAATGGTGTTGCAAGTGCCGTAAAACGCTTACTGAAACAAGCTTACAAATAAGTATTGGACTGCAAACGGAAAATCAGGGAAGAGCGAATTGTGCTACGCTACGTTTTGTTATATACTTTGTGCATTTCACAGATGCTAAAGGTAGAGGTTTTGAGTGTCAAAATCTAATATTTCGAATGAGCGGGGAAAAAATTAACTATTCTGATTATCGGACGTCGAGACGAAATGCAGGAACCCTACCTTGTCTTTCTGTGCGTCAGTGACACACAATAATGCCTGACGTCAAAGTCGCTTTTCCCCGGCGCAACCCAGTACAAAATGTGTAGGCTAGACACTATACACGCACGAACACACAAACATGTACATTATACACATGCACACACAGACACACACACGCACACCACACGCACAGACACACACACACACACACACACACACACACACACACACACACACACACACACACACACACACAAACAAACAAAATCACACGCAAACATACAAACACAACAATACACACACTTACACACACAGATACACACATACACACACATACACACATACACACAGACATACACACACATAGTATGCATTCATATGAACAAGCATAAACACTCGCACATATGAACAAACATAATATACATCCATAACACGTACCAATTCACTGTCTCTGTTTGTCTATCCGTTTGTCTGTCTGTCTGTCTCTTTTTCTCTCTCTCGCTTTCTCTCTCTCTCTCTCTCTCTCTCTCCCCCTCTCTCTCTCTCTCTCTCTCTCTCTCTCCCCCCTCTCTCTCTCTCTCTCTCTCTCTCTCTCTCTCTCTCTCTCTCACACACACACACACACACACACACATTTTACGCCAAAACAAATACTCAAAGTGAAAGCCATTTTTCTCCTTTTTATAACAAGTAAATGCATTTAAGAGGAATCTGTATTAACAAACAAAGTGTTGATTAAACGGAAGCTTTTCTTTTTCCCTCTTTGTCCTGTTACTGCTCGACTCTTTGATCAAAATCTGAGAATTGTTGACTGAAAACATCAGCAAATCTGTGCAGCAGTTCAGACTTCTAGTTTTCTCATTGATTTCCAGTCCACAAACACGTAAAGTTGGACTAAGTGGGCGAGTTAATAATTAATCTCAACTTTAATTTATCCTTTCCCATAACATTTTCCCTTTAGATTTATGACAGTTGAGTCGTTTATGATCAGGTATAAATATTTGATTGCACTCGCCCAGATGTGGCAAGTTGGGGGGGATTCTATTTACAG
Source organism: Aplysia californica (assembly GCF_000002075.1). Classification (NCBI taxonomy): domain Eukaryota; kingdom Metazoa; phylum Mollusca; class Gastropoda; order Aplysiida; family Aplysiidae; genus Aplysia; species Aplysia californica. The sequence goes on from NW_004798150.1 coordinate 111,981, forward strand.
AAGGGGAGAGAATCTTCTAGCACACTGGGCCGGCGCTCGCTCGCGCACTTCCGGATAAATATGGCGGACTAAACACCTCTTGTTTTCTTGTTGATGTGTTCTTATTAACTTCTGAACACGCCCTTTGTGGACTGAGCGGGAGTGAAAAATATGAAATAATACGCCGTATTTTTTCACCTCTTCTTCCTTATTCAGTTCTCATTATCGACAGCGTGATATCGACTTAATTATAGTTAGATCAGCCCTGGGAGGGGAGCAACACAACCTGGATGGATAGCAGTGCATAGCGTCGTAGTTGCAAAAAATCTACATAAATCCGTTCGAGTACTTTTCATACCAGAGACAAAACATACCAAAACAATCCCCCCTCCCCCCCCACCCCCGCGAAAAAAATACGATACAAGTTTTAGTTGTGTTGTGTTTATCAGCACCCGTGTGGTTCTCAGGGCCCTGTCCTAGAGACTGGGGAGCAAAGAATAGGACCACTGTATCCGTACCGCGCATTTCGTAGAAAGCGACTAAGGTCGGATGGGCAAAGGGTTAGCAGCCCTTTCCCATAAAACAAAAAGCAGCTACAAAACCATCAACAGCAAAAACAACACGACCGCCAGTTCTGGAAGATGGAGCACCTTCATCACCGAGGAGAGGAGAGAATAGAGAGAATATGGAGTGTAGAATGACAGATAGAAAAGGATGCTAAGGACAGGCTTCGCTGGAGTAATGTTGTTGATGGCCTGTGCTCCACTGAGAGTTAAAAAGGGCAAGAGAGAGTGTTTATCAGGAATAATGGAAATCAAGTAAAGCGTGAGCCTTGACTTAAGCTTTAAACAGCGTTTTATTGATGGTGTATGGTGCATTTTTGATAGAGCTTTTTCAAAGTGAACAAATCCAAAATTCTCAAAATTTGGACTTACGTGGATTGTTTGCGATAACAATGACACGTACGCAGTCTGGAATGTTTTTTTTAACTTTTAAAAAAAGTGGAATATAACTAATTTTAGGTCTGGTGTTAAAATGTCAGACAGCTTTATTGGTACCCTTTATTAAAACGTGGCTGGTGTCTCTTTAGCTGGGAGGCATCCAAAGCCGTTTTGGTTGGCTTAATTTTGGAATCTTTCCCCGAGGTGACAAGTTAGTGTGGATTCCATTCCATGACGTTTAAGGTTTTCTACACGCCGTTATGATCATAGATTTGTAGTGCACTAGCCAAGACGGTGCACTCTGACCTAATTCTGGTTCACAAAGGAGCGCATTATGTGGCTCTATTATGAATTATATGAAGGGAAAGAGGGGAAATGTTGTGCACGCATTCGACTGGAGCTAGAGTAGTGTTTTCATTCTTCTTTTCATCATCTGCACGCCCATGTTGCGCACCAACACACCAATTTTTGTTTTTCATATTATTCTATTTATTTTATTTCTATTGGGATGAATGAGCGACGGTAATGACAGTGAGTACTCGGTCTAGGTTTTTATAATCCAAGTCTATAGTTGCATGCCCCTTTGGTGGTCTGTGTGCAAATTGTTTGGTTTTTAAGTTTGATTTTGCTTTTTTGTTTCTTTTTCTCTGTTACTTAAGTGAAGGTCATGGTAAATACCACTACCGTAAAGAATGATTTAATAGGTAATAATCATGAACAGTCAGAACAACTGCTAAGCGCCTAATGAACAAAATCTCAGTTATAAGTGCATAGGAAGAAAAAACGTGATGGAAACCAATAACAGCTTGTGTCTACTCCAGACAAGACTCTTAATGATGATGATGATGATGATGACGACGGTGATAATATGATGATGGTGATGATAGTGGTAATGATAATGAGGACGTGATGATGATGATGATGATGATGATGATGATGATGATGATGATGATGATGATGAGGATGATGATGAGGATGATGATGATGATGATTATGATGATGATGATGATGACGATGATGATGATTATGATGATGATGATGATGACGATGATGATGAATAATTGACCGAAAAATACGAGGTGCACCTAACACGACCATTGAAAGACCTGTGTTTATTTATTTAAGAGTACAATCTGTGTCGCTTTTCAGTTGAAAGGAGCTCATCTTTCACTTCCGCAGTTTACTTTTTCAACTTTCTAACACCCTGCAATATTTTTTAAAATCACTACCTTCAGTTTTGATCGCTCGGAATACGTTACTGTATGCAGTGCATCGGTTTGACTTGCAATAATTGTTTGACAAGCAGCATGTAATTGTCCCCTCGCAGAAAGCCTTAACATATTCTCTGTTTATCCCCCAGACTCACGTTATATATTTTTGTTTAAACATGCTTAATAATTATGTTACAATGTTTTTTTCAAGTGAGATGTAGTACAAACGACTGAATGTTTCAAAGTGCTGGATTAACAATCCGAGATAAGGGTACGGTCAGACCTCAAGGCAGCAGACGACGAATATCGAAGACACGTTCTGTAAACATCTTAATGTTGCTAAGAGACAGATTAGCTGCCACTGACTCAGAAATGATGGTTACAACGTGCCTTCGCAGTTTTTGTATTGTTGAGTTAGCACTTTCTCATGCTGCATTTGAAGTGACAATGGCGAATTTTCTGTCCCTAGTGTTTGCATTTCAGCTTCCTTGTGGTTATGTTTGAGTTGACATTTGCTTATGTTTTTCACTGTGTTCAGTTTAAACCGTCTATATTTGAATGAATTTGACAGCTCTGATTTTGACCTTTCATAGAGATGTCTATTTGATTTTGATCGAGAGGTGTGCTTAGTTTCTTTTTTCCCCAGTGATACAAAAGAAAGATTCCAAAATAACGATAGTAAGGCCACCTTAAAATTTGGGAGAATGCAAACGCTTTTTTAAACAATTTGATTATTTTGAGTTTGGATTTACAACAAAAAAATTGTTTTTTTTTTAAAATGAGCAAACCTCTTTGCAATAACAGATCTTACTCTTCAGTAAGCCCGAGCAAGGCGAAACGTCGAACGTAAAATGTCGTGGTTTCTGAAACCCCAAGTCTTCGTAACATAATTTTTTGTTTTTTTCCCCGAACTTACCAAAGTGTTGTTGATGATGATGATGATGATGATGGTGATGATGATGGTGATGATGGGAATTTTGATAAAAGAAAGAACATAATCACATTTTCTCAATCACAACATTTTTAGGTCTTGACAGTCTACATTGTATACATTGACTTGTGTCATTTTGTTGAAGGACACCAGTCATAGGTTTGGCTTGTGAACTTTGTTCTGTATCCATTTCTTCCTGTCTGGCTGTTTGGATGACTGTGTGTCCGTCCGTCTGCCTGTGTATTTGCCTGCCCATCCGTCCGTACGTCTGTCTGCCTGTCTGGAACCAAACACAAATGTCATTATTACGATGATAGTCTTCCTCTCATCTCAATCTCCAAAGCCATCTGTACTACTGTTGTTTTAGAAATCACAAGTTTGCAATAGTCACAAGAGGGTAGATATTTCATTAGCCATCCTGTACAGATCATTGACACACTGTTTCTGTCTAGGAAGATCATGGGAAATAAGAGCAGGAAAAGACACAAACCAACATAACAGATAATTGGCCTGAACAGCTTTACGATTAACATCACAATCCAGGAAAAACTGATCTAATCAGGAGGACTGACAAAAATAAGGAATGTGGTACACGTGGAGTTGGTAGTACAGTGGTTAGGCCACTAGACTCGTAATCATTAGGTTGCTTTATGACTTTGGGAAAGGTACTTTGCATACATTTTCCTCACTTCACCTAGGTGGGAATGGGTACCCGGCCACAGACAGGGAACGATCTCTTCAGCATGTGATTGTCTTGATGGCTATAAATGACAATTTTCACAGTATGCTTCCAAGGAAGTTGAGATTATTTTAGAACGCTATCAGGTCTGCTTCGATAATAATACATGTTTTGTAAAGCGCATAGATAGAACTTAGATGTGGAATTTGCGCTATACAAACACTATATATTATTATCTATTATTACCATAATCGTCAACCAGACTTAACAACTGAAAATTAAACAAAAGTGACCATTTAACCAGGAGCACCTTAACCAAGGACGTCTTAAGCTTACCTCAAAGCAAGTAGTTCTGACTTCTAGACAGAAAATAGCCCAACACAACCCAGTCACAGTGAGTGCTTTGAGGGCGCCACCGATATGTCTTACTGCTTTATTTATCCTTTGTGTTGTTTCTGTCGGTCTTTCTTACTTTTCCCTGCTCTGAATGACCAGTATTATGTCGAGTGCTTATCTTTACCTAAAAACACTTCATTACATTATAGATTATTTTTCACCTGCGTCATTGTTCATTCATTTGCATAGGTTTTACGCCCCTTTCCACGCTTCAAGTTTATTCAAGAAGTGAGACCATCGAATGTTACGTTCGTAAAAGCCATTTCCAACAGAACCTAGCCAAAAGGGTAGAGAACCTGAAAACTTTCCAAAACAGCAGAAGTTTAGAACACCCTGTTTGTTTGACACTCGAACCGGCCGGCTTTGTTGTTTGTTGTCCAGCTCGATATACTGAGCTAACTGTGTGTCCAAGGAGAAAGGGGGTTGGTGTGGTGGGGTGAAAGAGAGAGAAATGATCATCAGTGTCTGTCTATCAAATGACCTAGTCTGACCCTGGCTGTTTCACAAACCCAAGCCCCAGAATATGGCTGGTTTGTCTTACATAGTGACGTTCGTTGGCTTTCTGGTAAAATGTACACTGCCCAAAAAAAGTGAGTTATAAAAAATTTAGTTGTTTAATCTCTGGTATCGGTTGTTTGCGTTCAAGAAATATTTTGTCGAAGTTCAAATTCTAAATTTAAAAAGAAACAAGAAGAAAAAACGAAAACAAAACGTAGGGATCAGGTGTGAAATAAAAGAATAAACACCGTTTTTATTTACTCTCTCCTGAAAAAGTCTGTTACCACGGGGTTAGTACACTGTAACATCTTACCGACACATTCCTCACTTGGAGAACCTCACGATAACGGTTCATGAGCCGAAGAATTCAATCACCGGTCGATCGATCACCACTCATTGACGTTCTGCGCCTGCAAGATCTAGTCTGCGCCGAATATTATGGTCTGACCAACAACAGCCTTCCCACACAGCCTCTCGGATTCCTGCTACAGAGCTGTTCCCTAATAGTTACAGTGACTTTGAACTCGAAACGGTTTCCGCGCTTTCATTTCGTGATGTCAGGCTCCGCGCGCGTTAAGAAACAGCTGATGACCTAGTTACCGAGCAAACTGCTCGTATTCTGTGACGTAATCACTCTGTTACCTCCTATAAAAGGACCGTTTTTGTCAGTCTGCAAGTTTCGTCAACTAGATTATTACTCTTTGCCATCGCATTTTTTCATCCCACACCCAGCAACTAGTCCCACCCCCCCCTTCCTCCTTAACTCCCTTCCTCCCCCACCTGCTCCCCCTCCCTCTCTGCCCCTCCTGTCTCCCTCCTTTCTACCACGCTTCCTTCTTCCCTCCTAGCCCCCTCCTTCCTGTCCGACCATCTCCCCCAATTGACCTTCCCATTCTTGCTACACCCCCCTTCCCATTATTCTTGCCCCCCCCCCCTTTAAAAAAACAACCTCCCCCTCTCCCCCAAAACAAAACGAAAAAGAACAGGCAAAAAACCCCAAAAACAAGTCCAATCCTATCTGGTTCTGTATTTATTTTCACTTGGCAGAAATCCCTTACTCGTGTGGTCATAGCAGTTAAAATAAAAAAGCATCGAATGTTTTAGGTTCCATTGGAAGCGAAAAAGACTTATGTGGTAGGCAGATTCGATCCGACTTCCT
>NW_004798150.1:123950-129513 GCF_000002075.1 Aplysia californica
TCAATGTACTCGTATCTGTATCCAGAAAACCAAACCGTTGATTAAGACTGCCAGTTCAACAGAGAACTTCGTTAGGCCTTGACTGCTGAGGTATTCAGTTCGTGCACGAATATATTATGTCAACTGACATTGGAATCCTTTGGTGTTCACAGGTTATAAATAATGTATATTACTATACAACGGCGCGTGATCTCCGCATTGATGATGGGAGGTGATATTTGTGTCCCTGCCGGTCAATATCAGTCATCTGAAAGAAATTTCAAAACTGAGTTAACATTATTTTCAAAAACTATCACATTTTCCCTACAATTTAAAGCAAGAATGAAGTAAATATGAGCATATTTGACGAAAATACAAAACTTTTATTTGTGCGAGGTGAGGAAACACGAAAAGGAGAAATGGCCTCCAAAGTTGAGCAACATGTTTCCATAGCAATGTGAGTCTTAGAATTGAGATAGGGACTTGAAATTTAGCAGTTATCTTTACTATGCCACTACAAGGTAATATACAAAAGTAGAAAACTGTTCATTAATAGAGAAAAAACTTATGGACCAAACAAAATTTTAACGAGAATGGACTTCACGTCAAATGCAACAAAGTATTAACATTATACTAGGTACCAGATACTAAATTTTCAAAGTAGCTGTATGTCAAATTCATCTATTTCATATTAAAGGCCTATGTCTCCTAAGAATTTTGGTTCCATACTTTTACCTCTCTGTCTATGTTTAAGAGAATGGTAGCTGTTTCAATTTAATATAATAATAAAATATTGCTGAAGCCGTTAACTGACTGCAACTCCATGTTTGACAGATAGTAAAAGAGTACCAAGTGCACCAAACATCTCTACATTAAAAGAGTACTTTCACTATAACATAGAAATGAAGCCTAATATTTTTCCAGACCCGTGAGATCATTACATATCAGTATTGTATTGCCTCAAACACAATGATCTTTCGTTATTTCAATAAAAACACCCAGCGTATTCTCAGCCGGCGTCGCACCAGCCTTTGCGGCGAGAGAGCTGGATCAATACTGTTTTATACTAAGTGCTACCTGTATTTTCGTAGAAGGATTCATGCAAAAAAATTCCAAGCTGATGACTTTATTCCAATTGAAAAAGAACTGGTCTTTCTATTGGTACCTTTGTTTGGCCGGTATTTGACATATTTCAAATGATCTTTGAAAACTTAGACTCTTTTTCACAGGGTTTTCTATCAAAATTCTAAAAGGCCAAAAATAATAACCACGGGAAACCACGCTCAAAGCTGTATAGTTCTTCGCAAACAAAAGACGATATTTAATCATCAATCTTTCTGCAAAGCATTCGAATGCATGGGTGTCAATTTTGAATCGGGAACCTCAAGAGGGGCTTCCTTTCCACGGCCATTCTCTAGCTCCAAATACCCGGATATACAAACAACTTAAACTATTATAACGAAAAACAAATCTGAACTTTTTAAAAGTGTTCAGCTTTTGGTGTTTTAAAGCAAAAGAGCAAAGAAACAGAGATTTGGATTAACCCCATTCCACCTAAACCACGCTCTCAGAAGGCTGCGAGTCGGCCTACTTGCCATGTATACGCTACCTGATTATACGTTTGCAATAGCACCATAAACACACGAGAGCACACGCACGCACCCCCCCCCCCCACACCTACACACACACGCTCGCACTCAAACATACACAAACAAACACACATACACACACATGCACATAGACCGCCTCGGTGGCCTCTTGGTAAGGAGTCCGCTCTGAGAGATCTAGGATATATGTGATGCAGCGTGGTGGAATCAGGCTCTCGGCAATTTTTGGGCATGTAGAGTTATTGGTATCATCTTAAATCTAGTTTATTTGTCTTTATTCGGAAGAAAATAATATCCATTTATCTCGAATACAAGTCGAGATATTTGCGAAAGAAGGAGGTGGGGGTCAGCTGTTTTCAGAGGTAAAATTAGTGAGAAAATGGCCGCCAAAGATTAGTTATTTCCTTAGCTTAAGAGTCAGTGGTAACTGAAAATTTACATTTTTTGTGCCTTTAATCAACATTTTTCAGAAAAATCCACACATAAATTAGTTCTTCAATGGGCATGAACGGTTCTGAGTCAAAAAACAAAAATTTGATGAAAACTCACAAACCGGTGGAAAAATGCAAGGTTCTTCTCTTTGATTATTTTGACGAGAGCCTGATTCCACCATGCTGACTCAAATATTGAAAGTATATCTTTTAAACGCTATAAAACACAATAACAACGAACTTTTAAAGTCAATCCAAGGGTAAAACTAAAAGATCAACAGACGATAGCAGCAAGCAGAGCACTCCCACACAGTCAGCTGTTTACGCAAACAAGCTTGAAGTGAGCTAGAAGTTACCGTTTTTACTCAGTTTCACCAATCAGAGTTACCTACATTTCCGACCATTCATGCTGAAAAGGGGGTCAAAATCTAAAAATAGTTGCGAATGAAGAAGGTCGGAGCTAAGATTTTCTACTTGTGGAGAATCTTTGGTTGAAACAAAGGTGGTCATGAGGTAATAGTTCTAAACATAATCTCACAGCTACACACTAGCAAGGTCCAAATTCCTTTATCTCGTCACCCAAGCTCACAACAAAACCACACACACCTCCAAAATAAATCAAAATAAAATATTTATAGTCGATTATAGTTGTTTATTTTTATCTTAACTGAAGCAGAAGGCATCGAACTTTCAATATATTCAAAAAACAAAAACTTCATGGAAAGCCACTTTTTTGCCTTTCGAGCCTCGTAGCTGATAATTGCAGAGTGCGTCTTACGACTGATATTGAGCGGGGCAGACGGATTTACTGTAATAACATACGGTAAATGTACTTTCTGTTTTTGTCAGTTTCGTGACAGTGTGGAATCGAGCGCTCATTAGTTTTTTGGGGCACACAGAATACCGATTTATAATATAAAGCTTGTTCATTTATTTTGCTTTAGCTGAAATAAAAAAAGAATACCCATCTATATTGAATAGAAGTTGAGTTCTTTGCGTGGTTAAAGGACGTAGGGGAGCAATTAATGAGAAAAGGACAGCCAAAGTTTGGTGACTTCCAAAGCTGGAGTGTGCTTGGAAACTGTGAATTTGCATTTTCTATACCATTTTTCAACGTTATTGAGTAAAATCCACACTGCGTATTTAAATGGACATAAAAGGTTTCAAACCTTATTAGGAAGATTAGATAACAGTGACCGAGCGGGTGAAAAATGCTTTTTTTTCAATGTCATTATTTTATTGATGAGCGCTTGATGTCATCACATTTGTAATTTCGTAAGTGTTATATATACAACAGTTTGATTTGTAATACATGTTTAATGTATAAAAAGGGGGTGGGGGTGGGGAGGGGGTGTTGGGATCGAAGAGTGGGGGTGGGGTGAGAAGGGTAGTTTTGAGATGCCCTTGGAAGTAAGTTGTAAAGATACCAGTTCTATACTATTTTGTTGGCTAATCAAAAGCAAATAAACATGCAAAAAAATAATAAAAAAGCAAAGCTTCTTTTAAGACTTTTGACAATTTTTAAAAATTGTTTTAAAAGCGTATCTAGAAAAGCGTATCTAGTTAGTAAGGTGTCTGTAAGATATTCTACACAAACAACTGCTTTTGGAGCTTACTTTACTTTACCTTTTTCTTCCGCTTTTACCGATGGGTGTTGCGGGGAGACACAGGCGTCTGTCTGCAGCAAGGCGAGTGGCCTGTAGGAGGGACAGTCAGTGAGCTCTGAGGGTGTCTGCCACAGATTCACTCCATCGTCACCTTGGTCTTCCTCTGGCTCTCCATTCGGAATATTTAATGTTGTATGCTCTCAGAGCTGGATGGTTTGAGGGCATCCGCGTGAGGTGTCCGAACCACTTGACCTTTTGTATCTCAATGTGTAGTAGGACTGGTGTTTCTCCTACGGTGTCACCTTATGACTTCATTTTTAATTTTGTCTCTTCTTGTTTTGTTGACCGCTCTTCTTAAGCATTTCATCTCGCATGTGACCAGTTTCCTCTCTAGGGCTTTTGGTAGGGACCATGTCTGGCACTGATATGTGAGTGTTTTTGGAGCAGCGTCCTGAAATTAAAAGGTTGATGTCTCAGAAAATATGACTGCAGAATTTATTATTCCCTAAAACTGTCGTAGAATGATATTACGTTATCATGTGACTATTGCCCTAACTTGAGGTCTCCTTAGTCCCTTTTTAAAAAAATGAGTAAAGAGCAGCACATCGACACTATGAAGGTCATTTAGTGCTGGGAAAAAGTAAGACAGACAGAAACTCCACGGAAAAAGTGAAGAAGTAGGACCTACCAGTAGCGCTCTCCAACCACCCGCCCACTTCCTTCCCTAGCACATTGTTATCTCAACTTCTATTCAAGATAGAAAGGTATTTTTATTTTCATAAAAGATAGCATGTCCACACATTGACCAGCGAGTGGGTGTGTCGTGTAATGGGGTATATCAGAACCTGTTAGTTTTGCAAGTTGATTTTAGGCTGTACAATTTCGTACATTTTATTCCTCTGCAAACGTTATTCTCCCCCCTCCCCACACCCCCAAAAGAGAAACAAAAATAAACACACACAAAACAAAGACTTTTAACCCCAAAACTTCACTGTTCTCACGTTCATTCTTCCACATGTACACTTAAACTCACCAAGTTCCGTGGTTTTTGGGTAAGGATCTTCGCTGTCGCGAGCAGGTAACCCGAGTTTGATCCCCGAGTGGGGAGAACAATTTCGTGGAGTATCTGATCCCTTCTGCCCCCCCCCACCCTGCCCTACTCTCCTTTACCCCTTTTCCACATTGTACATTTCCGTCTCATACTTTTTCAGTCCAACTTTCTTCTTCTCCCTTTCCCTGTTTCGCGCTTTTAACTCCACACATCCCCTCCTCTCCCTCACTCTGTCCCACAAACAACTGCCCATCTATTCTCATGCATCCACATGTAATCCCAGTATTCCTACGAATGCATCCATAACTGTCAGCTTCGCTCGCTACCGGAACTAAGTCGTGCTCCTTTCGCTTCCATGGAAGTCCCTACGCCACGTATACATATTTCATGAGGGAATATTTCTCAAACGCCGTCTCGAATGGTCTTACAGTTTGGGCGTAAACAGTTCACAGTTCACACACACAGACATACATACACTCCCCCCCAAACACACACACACACACACAGACACATAGACAAACACACACACACACACACACACACACACACTCAAACACACACACACACATACACACACACACACACACACACACGCACGCACACAGATACAGCTAAAGAGAGAGTGAGAGTGGGAAAGTGCAAGACACACACGAACACAAAATACACCCGCACACACACAAATACATACACACACCCCTTAAAAAGGGGGGGATGAGTAAACAGAATAATATCCTAAAAGGAAAATGAATACCTATGAGAAAGACATGAAATGAAAGTGTTTTATCTGAACGCTTTCCCTAGAATTATGTAACTTATTTTGAATACAACTCTATCTACGTCAAATTGAATGCTCCCCACCCCTCCACTTTTTCAACACTCAACCCACCC
>NW_004798150.1:130792-132269 GCF_000002075.1 Aplysia californica
GGCTCTCGTGGCCTAGAGGTTGAAGTGTTCGCCTCTCACTCCAAGATTGCGGGTTCGAATCTAGGTAGTTACCGAAACATTTTCTTCTCTAAAATAGTCTCCTTTCACCTCTCTGGCATTGTTCTGTCGTCTGCTTTCGTTTTCCCTTTCTGTCCCCGCCCACTCACCTCCTGTGCCCCCTCCTGTGGGCTCCTGACTCTTTCTGCAGCCTTTCCACTGCCACTCCTTTGCTCCTTCTTTCCGCCACACCCTTGGTTTTCTGGTAAGAAAGATCTACACCTAGCCTTCTCGGACAAGGGCGAAAAATATCGGAGGGCCTGTACCCAAGTTAAAGATCCCTTTGTGATCTAACATCGATAAGAGTAGGCTTCGGCCGCCACCCGGGCAAAATTTCCTACCAACTGAAAAAGTCTAATATGACCCGCGTGCGCATTCGACATTATGCAGCTGTGAGCGCCGTAAAACACTTACCCGGTACCCCCCCCCCCCAAAAAAAAAAAAAAAAGACTATACATGGTGGTCCAGGTTCGAATCCCTAAAGAGATTCTCGTATTCGGGTTGTTCTTTGATGTCTATGAGGCTCTCAAACCACACTTTGGCATCGTATTACAGGAGACAGACCTTGTCCGGTCTTTAAAAAAAATATTGCAGTGTTGAAATAGGAGGGTATAACAATATGTGTACGTTTCTGTGTGGGACAGTACATGTATATATCATATATATCCCAGAGGGAACATCCTCAAAACATCCTTTCCACTTTACACTCAGCACCCCCCCCCCCGGGTTTCTACCAATCCCCCTTTATTTTAAAGACACCTTCCCTTTATACGAAACTCTACTTGTCACTTCAAATACCACACCACCTTCCGTTTATTAAATTTTAATCGTCTCAAAGAACTGTGCCTTCGCAATTCCCCCCCTTCCCACAACATCCAGTCTTACAGCACAGGCATTAACCAGGAACACAACTCATGGAACCCCCCTAACGATTAACGCATACAGTCAAACCTGTGTAAGACGGCCACCCATTGTCAAGGAGAAAAATGGCCGTATAACACAGGTGGCCGTCTTAGGCAGGACTGATCGAGATGAAGAAAACAAACGATTCCTTTCTGAGAAAACAAACCCTTCCTTTCTGAGGTCCCAACCGAAGGTAGTTGCATTGTTGTTGTTGTTTTCGCTGGGTTTTCTTTTCTTTTGTTGCTGCTTTTGTGCACGGGTGACAATAAAACGAAATGTGTCAGACAAGGAGGATCAAGTGCTATGGTGAAACAAACACCCGTACAACCACTCGGAGAACAAGCGACGCCTCTGTCACAAGTTCATGTTGACGTCCATTGTTACTTTGTTACAGACTGGGTAAACAGTGACCACTCATCTCGCTTGCGATTTGTGTTTGGGTTCTGGGCGGGGCTTATGGGTTATGAGGGATCACACGCTTACCTCACCAGCAGCTGAAAATTAATTTTGTTACCTA
>NW_004798150.1:133171-134706 GCF_000002075.1 Aplysia californica
TCTCTCTCTCTCTCTCTCTCTCTCTCTTTCCTTTTTTCTTTTCTCTTTCTCTCTTTCTTTCTCTCTTTCTCTTTCTCTGTCTCTGCCTTACTGTGTCTGTTTGCTTGTCTGTCTGCCTGTCTGTCTGTCTGTCTCTCTCTTTCTCTACCTCTCTCTCTCTCTCTCTCTCTCTCTCTCTCTATCTGTCTCTCTCAACCACACAGGTAGGCACATGACACAACCTGCCTATGACCCACAGCGTTTGACGTGCGTACCACAATTCCCGACATGATTTCTGGTGGTCGTAACGAGGAGAACCCAGCCATTTTCCTTGATGAGCTAGTAAGGTCGATACCCGACGAAAGCCTCAGAAAAAATGAAATCATAATTTTGACAAAGACAGAACATCCAATGCCTACGGGGACGCCCTGGATTCTGCTGACCCTTCACAATTGAACATTTGTATACATTTATTTAGCTATTATTTCACTTTTTGCTGACCCCTGACAATCAAACATCAATGTATATTTATCTAGTTATTTTTTCAACGATTCCCACTTTTTACGGATTTAATTGGCATTTGGTGGGTATATATTTTAGAGTTATTTTTTTACTGTCTTTTGTAAACCCAAATGTATGCTCACATAAACAAAAATGCTTTTTTGTTTTGTTTTTAAAGCAACCCCCCTTTTCGGTGCCTGTTTTTGAAAAGATGTTAATTATACACTTATTTTAATTTGCTCTTCCTCTTTTATATTAGATCATCTATTTCAATTCTTTTTTTCTCTTTTTTCCCCTCTTTTTTCACTTAGGATCTTCTCAATTTCGATCCAATCAAATTGGTTAGCTATTCCCATGCGCCCTATCTGCTAACTAATTGCAGTTGTGCATGCGTGCTGGGACTTTGTGCGCGTTTCTGGATGGGTGCTTAGTTCACCGAACTGCTCATTTTGGACTTTAACAGGACAAAAAAAAAGAGAACTCTCCAACTGTCGACTTCAGTAAAAGCAAGAGAAGTCATCGATTGGCCCGTGTAGACTCAGTAATGCGTCTAAAAAGCAGCACGAAGCCATGTTCACGTTACGTTATCTATACTTTATATTAAGGTGCGTGCAATCATTATTTCATTCGCTTTCCTTCCTCCTGCTGAGTTGGCGTAAAGTGTCCAAATATAGGCAATTTAAACAAATGGATTAGACGTATTTCCTGATACCTGATCAAGGGTCTGTGACTATCACGTCACATGCATGTAAGTAAATGAACAAATTACGTTTTTAATCACGTTTTTCATATAGCTTGGTATATGGAAGGGTTGTGCGTGGGATGAGCCATGGTTTTTAACTTGCAAATGTCATTTTACTCTTTTCATAACATGGACTTCAGCTGCTACGTTCATTCAATTAGTAACATAATGTACTTCTGTAAATTCTCAAGTAAATAATTCTTCTTTTCTCACACGCACGCACGCACGCACGCACGTACGCGTGCAACTACACACACAGACACACACACACACAAACACAGACACACACACACACACACACACACACACACAC
>NW_004798150.1:136870-141595 GCF_000002075.1 Aplysia californica
CTCTCTCTCTCTCTCTCTCTCGCTTTCTGTGCCTTATCCAGCCTCTTCTTCTTTTCCCTGATCATCGATTTATTTCTTCCCCCTTCCCCCACCCCTCTCGCATTCTCCCTTTCACTTTTTCTTCATTACCCTCTTTTCAATAGCATCTACATAAAACCACGCCGACGTCTATCCTACACAAATAAAACCGTTATTGGTAGGCTAATTCACAGAACATGGCTAAGACAACAAGGGGATCATCGCGAGCCTTTGACTTAATTAAGTGTGCCTCGTGCATCTCTTTTATGCTTCGCTATCGCATATGGAAAACGCGAGTTCGATTCCCGAGTGGGGAGGGCCATTTCAGTATTTCTGCTTGTATGTTGTATCCCTCTCAGCCTGTGTTGGCTCTGACACTGTGACAGGCATTTTTGAAACTAGCTTCCTTGATAGGTAAAACTTGTTTCAATGTAGGCGTATAATTACTCGCTTTTGACTGTAGTATGTTTAACTACTGATTAAGATAAATAATATCTTAACAACCTGGAGAAAGGCTGGTTCGCCTTTTATCAAAAACACTGACAATGAACATGATTACCTCATCTTTAGATCACCCCCTGCGTTTTCTTATTTTGATGAAGGTTTTTTGACCCATTATCGACATCATTAAAATGTGAGGCATCGTGTTGAAATCAGGCGCTCGTCATAATTATGAAATCGAAGATATCGGCCCTTTCCCGCCAATTTGACGTGGGTTTTTATATTTTTAATTTTAGTTTTTGACTGAACAACTTTTATGTCCATTAAAAAATATATTTCTTTGTGGATTTTACTAGAAATATATTGATTAAAAACTCAACAAATGTATATTTTGAGATTCAAAGGATTCTCAAACTTTGAAAATCAACAAACTTTGGAGGCCATTTTCTCTCTAATTTCACCTCTAAAACCAGGCATCCCGGACCTCTTTCAATCGCAAATCGCTCAACTTCTATTTAAGATAGATGTGCATTACCAATAACTCCAGATGCGCAAAATTGACGAGCGCCTGATTACACCGCGCCGTAACACAAATTATTTAAGAACACAGGTTTAAAACTTTCCTGTCAGGTCCTACCCGACATATTTATGAGAGGATCCCAACGGAAAAAACCGAGGTACTCGATATAAGTTCTTCATAGACAGGAATCAAACTCAGATCGCCCTGCGTGCGACAGCTAAGCTCATAACCACTGCTACACAGAGGCTGGCAGTCGGCCTTGACATTGCTGATGATGATTAGCTTTTGCTTAGGTGGTCTGGGATTTCTTTGTCTGTCATCTTGAATGCTCTGTCGAGCTAATTTGAAGAAGCATAAAATAATGTTAATTGGACGTAGACTTGCTCTTCAGTCGTCTGGCTATCTGTCTGTCCGTCTGTCTGTCTGTCTGTCTGTCCGTCTGTCTGTCTGTCTGTCTGTCTGTCTGTCTGTCTGTCTGTCTGTCTCTCTCATTTTCTCTCTCTATTTCTCTCTCTCTCGCTCTCTCTCTCTCTCTCTCTCTCTCTCTCCCTCTTTCTCTCTCTCTCTCTCTGTCTGTCTGTCTGTCTGTCTGTCTGTCTATCGCTCTATCTCTCTCTCTCTCTCTCTCTCTGGGTTTAAAAAAAAATCTCTCCCCCTTTCTTTCCTCTTTGTCATCATCTTGATTTCTCTATCTCTTTCCGCCTTCCTGTTCCCATCTTCTTTTCCTTCACACCCCTCCCCCTCCCACATTCCCTCTAACTCCCCTACCTCACACTCCTACTCTCAATCTGCCTCACTTTCCCTCATCTCCCACCATCAAATCCCCTCATAAAAGCTCTTATCTAGTTCAACGTATCCGCTCTTCCAACTTGTCCACACACAGAACACAAAGACAGCAAAAGCTACATCCGGCATATTTTATTCTGACTGAAATAACGGATGAAATACTGAGCCATCAAATCTCTGCGTCTTCCTGGAATCTCAATTAGCCATTTCCACTAATGTCGGAAAAATATAATCTTGTTTTATTAATTACTTCCAATATTTCCACCAGTAATATATAAAAGACAGACTCGGATTTTGTTTTTGTTTTTTAGCAAGGAATGTTGAATTGAAACTGCGTGTCATCAATTTTCTCTTTTGAAAAAGAAGGTAATGGAACTCCTTTTTTTAAAGACTGTTTCGGTCTTTGTATTTCATTTTGCTCTCTTACCTCATCACTGCTTTTGGCGGGAAGCTCTGATGATGTTGGAGAATTGGAACACTTTACGGCAGACACTGCCCTTGTTTGTTTTTTGTTTGTTTGTTTGTTTGTTTGTTTGTTTGTTTTTATTACAACGATGTTTTGAGTCTTAGAGCTTTCTTTACTTAATTGCGATAATGCAAGATAAAAGCTTTTCATCTTTTCATACTTTTTCATGAGTCTTTCACTATTTCTTTTTTATCATTATTATATTTTTCCTAATTGTTATTAATAGTTGTAATTATCTTTATCTTCGCCCTGCCATCTTTGGGATAAGTCAGGATATTACAAAATGTCCGTTGCGTCTAATATAGAATCGGGTGATTGCCAATGTCTGCTCCAGATCCAGCTCCACTTAAGATCACATAAATTGTTGCCATTTATTAACGGAAAGTCCAGTTGATATTGAAATAGGAGCAAATGAGAAGAAGGGAAAAACTGGCAGGGTATTTCTAAACAAAGTACGTTTTAAAATGATATAGACATTCGGGATTTAAAATACGAAGAAAGTAACATGAGTAAAAATCCACTCATCCCCCTAATTCTCAGAGAGAAAAAAAAGTCAGCGTCTTTTGCCCATTGCGTTACCACAGCCCTTATGTAGCTCTACAGAGAGTTGAGAACCAACTACAGGTTAAGGTGTTCGCCGTTCATTCAATAGGTCCCGGGATCGAATCCGGATAGCGTCGCAATTTTTTCTTCTAAAAATGTATCCTTTCACATCCGTTCCTGCTCTCTAACAATGTTCTATCGTCTGCTTTCGTCTTGACTTTCTTCCCCCACCCTCTCACATCCTTTTCCCCCTCTTCTGGGCGAATTACTCTTTCTGGAGCCTTGCTACTGCTACTCCTTGGCTCCTTCTTACTGCTGTCTTTTAGCCGCACCTGCTCTTATCTTAGAGTAGGTAAGTTCGAACACCTAACGTTTACTTTTTCATCCCCTGTTGCCATCAAGCGTCGAGGGGAGATGCAGTTTTCTGTGGTAAGCCACCTCTGCAGCTCTTTCAATTATAGTGCAGTCAAAAATTCGCGCGCAACTTATCCTCAAAAATCTCTTTAACGTGTAAATCAATGGCACCAATACTTTCCACAGCAGTTTATATCAATTGGTCTTAACTTAATCATATTGTTCTACAACAATTGAGGTTAGATTTAAACAACTTTTCTTCATGAATTTATCTAAAATACTATAAGGCTCCGTCACGGGGAAAATGAAATTGTTCACAGCACTTCCCGCTTCTAACACACATTTTGTATACGCATGTGGCCTACGTCACAACTCGTCAATGACACCTTTTAGTAGCAAAACGTCTTACAAGAAATTAATGTTATAGTGAACACACTAATTGCACTAAATGTTTCACAAACATACTACGTTCAATAAGTATAACATTGCGATTAGAAAAAAAAATCATGGATTTGCTTTTAAAAGAGATATTGCCCCAGCGATAAACCTTTTAAAATCTGTAGAAATCACCCACTTGGATTCCTTATTAGTATTTATTAAGGAGTTTTCGAGAATACAGCAAAAAGGTGTTAACAAAAATATTTATCTGTCCTGACAAATTGCTACAAGTCATTGTGCAAAACTTGGAGAGTGTATGTTTGATAGTTGAGAAAATATTTGGCAATCAGTTGCACTACGATTTTTTTACCGCACTATAGGGTATTATAAGTTTTCAGAGTTTTCTTGAATCCCTCAATCCACCTTGGCCTTCCTCTTCCTTTATAGCCCGAGTGCTCGGTGTTATAGGCTCTCAACGCTGGCTGGCTAAGTTACATTAGTAACAGTTTGCCAAACCCTTCTATTCTGTCTTTCCTTTCAATGAAATGCAGGGAAGACTCAGTGCCAATACATGCTCTTCTTCATTTCTGGGCTTGTATCTTCTTGTGAGGTTAAGGGTTTTGCGGAGATATGTCATCTCGCATGCAGTGATTTTGCTTTCATTGGTTTTACTTAACTGGTGTACAACTACCATAAAAAAACAACCTTTGTCACATCTTTCAGTCAAATACAGGTAGAACTTCTGAGTATTAATTTTGAAAGATTTTCTGGTAAGTTTAAAGAGAAGTTTAGTTCATAGTTCTAATTTTCATAAAACAAAAAAGAAACACACTTTTTCCCAAAGCTCCTAAAAGTGAGAAAAGGCCATTCTTTTTCGTAAGGTCAAAATTAGCTGCATCGTATGTTTAACAGCGAAACTAGCTTGAAGGAAAAGCATAAAGACTCACTAAAAGAATTTATACACAATCACAAAGAGGTACATTTGTATCGCCAGTGTATTATATGTTACAATATTTCT
Source organism: Aplysia californica (assembly GCF_000002075.1). Taxonomy (NCBI): domain Eukaryota; kingdom Metazoa; phylum Mollusca; class Gastropoda; order Aplysiida; family Aplysiidae; genus Aplysia; species Aplysia californica. The sequence goes on from NW_004798150.1 coordinate 141,395, forward strand.
AGGTTCATAGAATTGTCTATTTTTCCTTCTCAATATTCTTTCCTATTTTCTTTTTCCTCTTTGACCATAGTGTGTCACGTGATCCACTTACTTCTAGAATGACTTTCTTTGCCTAAAGGTGGGGGGGGGGGGCGTGAGCATTTCTAAATAGAATGGGACAGGACAGACAGAGAGACAGACAGATAGCCAGACAGACAGACT
>NW_004798150.1:141695-144113 GCF_000002075.1 Aplysia californica
TACCCTTATCCTTCCACCCGTACACCCCTTCCTTTACACCTCTACCCCTGTCTCTACTCTCATCCCTCCTCCCCTCCTCCCTTCCCCTCCACCCCATACACCCCTACTTCTCGGCCCTTGCCTCTACCCCTGCCTCTACCCCTATCCCTGCACCCCAACACCCTACCCCTTACCCCTGTCCCTATCTCTACACCATCTCCCTATCCCTACATCTACCCTCTATCCCTACATCTACTCCCAACCCCTGTCCCTTCCACTACACCTCTACCCCTGCCTCTACCCTTATCCTTACACCCGACCCCTCTACCCCATACACCCCTACCTCTACATCTCGGCCCTTGCCTCTACCCCTGCTCCTACCTCTATCCCTGCACACCCACACCATACCTCGGTCTCTATCCCTACACCTACACCGTTACCACTGCCCTTTCTCCTACACCTTTATCCTTGCCTCTACCCCTGCCCCTGCCCCTGCCCCTGTCCTTATCTCCACACCCCTACACCTCACCTCTGTCCCTAACCTAACCTACCCTTACACCTCTGCCCCTGTCCGTGCACCCCTACACCTACCCTACCCCTACCCCTGCGCCTCTACCCCTGTCCCCATCCCTACATCTACTCTCTACCCCTGTCCCTTCCACTACACCGATAACCTGCCTCTACCCTTATCCTTACCCCGACCCCTTACCCCAGTCCCTACACCTCTTACCCTTGCCTCTACCCCTGCTCCTACCGCTATTCCTTCACCTACAACCTACCCCATGTCCCCAGGCCTGTCGAGAGGGGGGGTCAGGGGGGGGCCAATGCCCCGTTTGGGGGGCCCGCAAGGAAGGGGGAAAGAGAGAAAAAAGAGAGAGAAAGAGAGAGAAAGAGAAAGGAGAGAGAGAGAGAGAGAGAGAGAGAGAGAGAGAGAGAGAGAGAATTAAATAAAGAGAAAGAGATAGGCAGACAGAAAGAGAAAGAGCGAGTATTGATTCATCAAAATGGCAAACTAAGAATACAATATTTCAACTATAACGAATACGAAATGTTAAAAAAGATCGAACGATATAATATTATGAGAAGAACAATAACCTTTTAATTTTAAAACATAAGATATCTGCCCGTGTCGTAAAACATGAGCACAAGAATAACGACCCCACAGTGTCAATGTTAATAATTCTATTAGAAGCAAGCCTTCGAAGAATCAGAAATATATTTTTGAGAAAACAACCACAAAGAATAAGAAGAAACACAATATTATTATCTTGAAGCTCGCACGTATCCTTGACACTGCAGTTTTGAAGCGGTGACGTTTCAACATTGTGTGGCATTTCTTATCTAGGTCAAAAAATGAGAAGCAACAAAATACAGAAAAAAACCAGAAAAAAAGAAACAGCCATGTACAAGGAAAATGTTTCATAAACAAAGTATAACGGATCTCTAACTATGCTATCTTTGTCAAGCAAAATAGACGCTATTGTGGTACATTATGTAACTATATCTGTTCTAGAAAATAAATCATAGAGAAATACAATAATATAGACACTCACGTCATCATCAGCCGAAGACTTTACTAGATCTAGTTATTGTTTACGTTGACTTGGCCTTTGAGCGAGACCAAATGTGAGGCAGCGTGGCGGAATCAGACTCTCGTCAAAATAATGAAATTGAAGAAAACAGCAGTTTTCTACCTGCTTAGCACTTTTTATCAAATCTTTGTTTTTTGGCTTAACACATTTTATGTCCATTTACAAACACATTCCTTTGAGGGTTTCACCGAAAACGTTGATTAAAGGCACAAAAATATAATATACAGTTTCCATGGACTCTCCAGCTTTGGAATTTACCAAGCTTTGGCGGCCATTTTCTCGCTAATGTTACCTCTTAAACCAGGTGACCCCCACCTCCTTCAATCCAAAATATCTCCACTTCTATTGAAGATAGATGGGTAATGTTTTCATTGAAAGAACGACAAAGGAACAAGCTTTAAGATGATACCAATAACTCTACATGCCCAAAAATTGACGAGAGCCTGATTCCACCACACTGCCTCACAAACGTAAATTTCTAATTGTGTGCAGCAAAATGCAGAAGCAGCGAAGTATCACCAATTGGAACGTCTTTTGTTATTTGTTGTTTATGTTTCTAATAAAGGTAGACGCCATTACAAGACATGACTTGTCATTCGGATGACGATTTCTATTTTAAATGAAGAAGGCTGGGATGGGGCTGGGGTATCAGCGATTTATTTTTAGTAGCCTTACTGGGTTATCGCCCCAGAATCAGCAAGACAAGTTTTTTTTTATTTGTTTATTTGTTTGTTGTTCTTGTTTCTTCTTCACCATCATCTCCTTCTCCTTCTCCTTCTCCTTCTCCTTCTCCGTCTTCTTCTTCTTCTTCTTCTTCTTCTTCTTCTTCTTCTTCTTCTTCTTCTTC
>NW_004798150.1:145347-147582 GCF_000002075.1 Aplysia californica
TTCTTCTTCTTCTTCTTCTTCTTCTTCTTCTTCTTCTTCTTCTTCTTCTTCTTTTTTCTTGGTCAGTGTTTTAATCATCCATCCACACGTTTTAGATCGAAAGGAAGAGTATTGGACAAAATAAATAGTTTTATAATTACTTCCGAAGGAAAAGTTACAGCAACCACGAAAAGGAATCTTATATTATTATTACACACTTTCTTTCTTCTTTTCTTTTTTTTTCTTCTTTTTTTTTCTTTCTTTCTTTTCTGGGTTTTTTTTCTTTCTTTCTTTCATAAATTAGTTTATGGAGGAGGAGGGTCCAATTTTTCGACATACTGTGTACGGATATATCGGAGATGGATATTTAAATTACAAAGTTGTTCCATTTGAATATTATGCTTCGTGTTAAATGGATGTAAGACAATACTCATAATATTACTGTAAAATTCTACTTCACCAGAGTTGTTTCATGCTGTGAATAGCTTCTTACCAGCAGGGATGAACTATAGGGAAATGAAATCATGGCAACTCCACCTCCTTCAGTCGCAAATATCTTCACTTTTATTCAAGATAAATGGTGATTTTTTTCATCAATAACAAGGCAAATAAAAAAGTTTTAATTAAGATCATACAAATAACTCCACTTGCACAACAATCGACCAGCGGCTGATTCTACCGTGTCGGGACATATAATTATCTCACGTGTTCGCCCTGCCAGGGAAGGAAGAAGCAGCACGTTTCTTAAATAATCTAAATTGTAAGAACGGTGACGTATAATGAAATACACCAATCCATGGTTTGTGCAGTTCCCCGGGCTGTTGTATAGCGCGAGTTAGCCACGACGGACGGAGTCAAAAATGATTTGAATTGTGGCAGTGGTACCAAGGGTAGGGAACACAAGACAACAAGATAAAAAAATAATACGGAAAGCATGTAAAATGTCAACATCTCCATTCCTCTACTTGGAAGAATTGCACATAATAGCTTTCACTAAAATAAATTATAATTCCATCTTTTAGACAACAAATACCCATTTTTCCCTCAAATAGAATATCAGTTAGAAGTAAAGGACTTACGCTCTTGATCTGTAACAAAGAAAGATACAGAAGGTTATTTTTACCATCTTCCATAAAAAATTCTTCCCTGATAACCATCTTGTTACAAGTGCTCCTGTGACCTTAGAGCATGCATCAGAATAACATTGAGTATGTATTTAGCTTCAAACACGAAACCAAAGTGCCAGGATCTGGACAATAAAGATATATCTTATCTTATCTTATGAAACGTAGTTTCCACAATACAAACTTCATCTAATTACCCCCACCCCCCCCCCCTCAGGGAGTGATGGCCCCAAAAGACGTGGGCACGAGTACGATTAATTAACATTTTGACAACGGTGTCATAAACCGCACCTTACCCCACTGTTTGATTCATTTTGTCCGTTAGGATGTCGTATCGCTCTTAGCGACCCCCACAAAGTGTTGAAGATAATCTAAATTGTGACGATGTCATAAAACATAATAGATCTATTATACACTAGCGTTTGATTTGTTACATCTGCCAGGATACTATATCGAACGTGTTACCCCTGACAGGGAGGTTCGAGCAGCCAGCATCTTTAATGGTCCAAATTGTAACAACGGTGCCATGAAACATAACGCACGCTAATTATGTAGGAATAATCCAGCCCTGCCGGTTACAGTAGTGCGCGTGAAGGTCATGGCATACAACTTCATAATATGAAACAACGGTGTAATAAAACATAGCTGTACACCAATGTGTAATTCATCCACCCCCCCCCCCCAGGTCATTGTATTGTGCGTCTGGCTTTGGCAGGCAAATCGAGACAACCAAGTCACAAGGCGTAACTTTCGTTCGTGTAGGCCCTAACACACGGGGTCAAATCGGCCAATATTTAAAAGATTTAAATTGTGACAAGCTCGTCAGAAAACATACATTTACGTGAAGGTATGATTCGTTCTATCCCTCAGGCTGTTGTATTGCATTAGTTGACTCTTTTAGTCAGGGTCAAATCAACCAGTCTTTTTATTGATCTACTCCGTGCCGAACGTGCATCAGACCTATGCCATCACATTTATGTAGCTATAACGTGGCATCTCTCTTCAGGCTGGGGAGTTAATTTTCCTATAGGTCTACTCTGTTGGTGGGGAGCTATTCATATCATGGAACACTCTGGTATAGTATAGTATAGTATAGTATAGTATAGTATAGTATAGTATAGTATAGTATAGT
>NW_004798150.1:148142-149729 GCF_000002075.1 Aplysia californica
TAGAATAGTATAGTATAGAATAGTATAGTATAGCATATAGCGTATAATGCATTTACATTATACGTATGTTCTTTCACCCCGTTTAACTATAAGAATATTCAAGTTGTCTACCCAATATAACCATACAAATTAGGTGAAAGAAATGCCCGCTTCCCCTCCCACATACATACATAAACAAATAAAAGAATAAATGAATAATTGAGTGAACGAATAAATGAATAAATGAATAAATGAATAAATGAATAAACAATGACTACTACAGTCGGCAAACCAGATACTGTATTCCTGCCAGTATGTGTACACCGGTAACTCAGTTGGTATTGAGTTAATCTATGAAGCGAATGACTCTGGTTTAAATCCCCATTGGGGAGTTCCGAACTTGGGCTGTTTTGAGGATTGTTTAAAGGTTTACCACCAAAAAGTCTTGGACGTATCGGGGATGGACGTCGAATTTGGGGATCATGTGCCTCTAAAGCAACCTTTCATTGTAGAAATAGCTAGCTTCTTAAATTGGGCAGCCATTTTTTTGGCTAATTTGACCTCAGACACCAGGCGATCCACATTTCTTTTAATCATAAATATATTAAGTTATATTCAATGTAGAATATTTGCTCACCACGTAGAAGCGGATTCTTTTGATGAAGCTAGTTAATGAAGATAGGGGACCCCCTTTATAGATGATGATGTTACTTTTCTTCTCAAGATCTAGATCCACAAAACGCCCGAATGGCCATAGTTCTACTCCCCGACCGACTCGGTCTCTTGTTAATCTCACCAGTGAGTGAACGGGTCTCTCAAGTCTCGTGAATCTATTCAGGTCAGTGCGGGGTCAGATTTTCGCCAGTACAGACTGGCCGGTGTCAACTTATTCTTTTACACCACATTAAAGACATTAGGTATTTAATTTTTCAGCAAAAGCAGGATAAAGAAACGATCCCACATTATGCCCACAAAACTGACGGGCGCCTAATGCCATTGCGTTATGAAACTATAAATAGTCTCACAAAATGAACTAATGTATGCAAATAAAGCAGGAAATTAACAGCATGTCTAACGACTAATTAAAAGTTCCTAGATTACGCAGTTCAGTTCACTCTGCACCAATCACCATCCAGCAAAGCAAAACATACCCACCCAGTCCCCCCATCTCCAATATTCCCCCACTCTAACGGCACCTAATCTCCCCTCTATTTCCACCCTTACTTGTCCTGTGTCCTTCTGCCCAATTAGTTAGTTCTAATTAACAAGTGAGCAGCTACGTTCGACAAACAAGACACATACCAATATAAGGATGACTGATGATAAAAATTATGAGTTAATTCTCGTATTTTAGCCTCATTGACACATATATAAAATACGTCCAATCTAATAATTTATTTTACGACATGATATAAGACATGTTCAACTTTAAGGAAATGGCATCAGTTTAACCTTAAAATGGAATGCGTCTATTTTTGGTCAACATCTCTATTCGTGATTGCGACAAGTAGCAAATTTTGTCAGCACGCTTCACAATCACTCTTTTCTGCGCATGACGTAGAAAACACTCACTGTTGCATACACACACACACACACACACACACACAC
>NW_004798150.1:151218-152894 GCF_000002075.1 Aplysia californica
TATATATATTATGTATCAGACATCGTAACTTTCTAGTCTTGTGTATATTCTTGAAATCATAACATTCAGGACTTCTGTAATTTCTGACATCGTAGCAATATAAATGTATGTATATCTACGACATCGTAACAATTTGAGTTATAATATAATATATTATTTCCGAATTAGTAAAAATGTAGACTTACGTATATTCCAGTCATCGTAGCAATGTAGACCCATGTATTTTCTCGATATTTTAACGTTCTAGACTAAGTCTATGTCTAACATCACGACTATGTAAATGCGTGTATTTCCCGATATCATAACACTGTAAACGTGTATATTCCCAACTTTGCAAAATAATATATTGACCTTTGTATAGGCAAAACATCGTAACAATGTAGACATACTAAACGTATATTCACAACAAGTCTAACGGTCTGGACTTATGTACATATTTTTCCAAAAAGGAGTAACGTTCTTGACGTTTGAATTCCCGACGCGGTGGAATCATGCGCTCGTCAATGTTTTTGGTATACACAGCAACTGTTGGTATCATCTTAAAGTCTTTTAATTTTTCTTGATTGTGGTGAAAAATTATCCCTCTCTCCTTAATATAAGTCGAGATATTTGCGACTGAAGGAGATGTAAAATTCTGGACTGATGTAAGGTTCTGGATAGAAGTAGCTTTCTCGACTTACCTAAAATTCCGGACAGATGTATTCTTTTTCACTTATGCATATTTTCAGCAAGACCAGGTGTAACGTTCTAGACTTACGTAACACTCAGGAAAGATGTAATCTTCTGCATTAATGTACATTTACGACAGACCAGTTCGTGTAATATTCAACAATTACGTAAAGATCCAAAGACACTGTGGTCGCTTTTAAGCACAATTGGGCCATCCCGAAAAATGTTGTTTTGAGAAAATTGAAGTTTTAGTTTTTGAATCCTTGTTCAATTTCTTTAAATGAGAAGAAGAGCTTTCTCATTAACCAAACAAATATACGCACCAATTATACCAAACTTCTCCTATGATCACCTTTGGTGTAGGTCAAGATTTCTGGAAACCCTCGAAATCTGGGTTAGCCCGCTTGTCCTTAAAAGCGATCATGTAACGTTCTGCACGACAAAACAAGGAGTAACATTCTTGACCTACGTAATGTTCCATAGAGATGTAACCATGTACACTACAACTTAAGTTTATTCACCCCCGGGCCAAGTGTAACGCTCTAGATTTACATACGATTCCGGACAGATAAAACCTTCTGGCACCGTCAGTGTCCAGCTGAAACTGTTGTTTATCCTCCCCTCCCTCCCTCATGCCAGCCGGCGAGTAAATGCTAGCGTCAAATCCGTCTTTTTGGGAGGAACTTGAAACTGTCAGCAGTTATCCCGTCATTATCTTGTCGGTTTTCAACAGCGCTGACAACAAAGACTGCTATTTTCCCGCCTCATTTTCTGCCTGGTTAGGCGAATTGTTCGATCAACATTTTCTGCTCTAGTTGCCTTTTTTGCTCAATCCTTCCTTCGCTTGTTCCATCCTTCCTTCGCTTGTTCCATCCTTCCTTCTCTGCCCGTCTGTCACTATGGACAATGATTGTAACAACTGTTAAGTGTCTATGGATTATTCGTGATTGTAGTGGCTTTATTTTTTAAGTCAATACCCACTCCCTTTTACTACAACTACCCCCCCC
>NW_004798150.1:153981-156271 GCF_000002075.1 Aplysia californica
GTGTGTGTGTGTGTGTGTGTGTGTGTGTGTGTGTGTGTGTGTGTGTGTGTGTGTGTATGTGTGTACTGGCGTTCGCACTATGGGGCACTAACTCAATCACCTTTTCACCAACTTTCACCAAAACCTCGAATAAATAGACTTCAAATAAAGGAAACATAATTTTCAACAAAAACTACATCAAATAAAACGTTCACGAAATACTGAATTTAAAAAAAAAACCCGCCTAAAATTTGAAAAAAATATAAAGTATACAACTTTTAAAAATCAACTGTTCATTAAAAGATACATTCATTCAGAACTAACAGTGCCATAGACGGTACGTCAAAAGTAAACTTTAAGACATACATGATTAATTTGAATAGTCGTGTCATCCTTTGGGTTTCTATAAAAGTACAGATTTTACGGAAACAACCAATGAGCTATCGAACAATTATTGAAACTCACTGATGAACTGGACGTGTAAAGGATCGACCCTGAATAATGCCTCATGGTTTTTCAAAATTTCCAGCGGCCTATTTGAGCTTGTCTGGAGAGAAGTCAACATGGCAGGAGACCATGTCTTTATGTTTGAAAGGCGTATTTTGTACACATTAAGAGGGGAAACGTCACCTCTACTTGGAATGTGGTCGTACAATTGGGTACAGTCTTTATGAACGTCAGGTGAAACACGAAATACACATAGCGCTAAGATGGGAGTGAAAATTAAGCAATTTCTGTTTGGTTGTTTCTTTCTAGAGATTTTCGTTATTCACTACTGTAATTAATGTCATTTTTCAACATCATCATCATCTTTATTGTAAACAGAGAAGAAAGAAGGTTGAGACTTGGTAGGATTTCCAAAAAATATTATATAATATGTTCAACGTTTCGCTGTTTGGTTTCATCAGGAAATTTTAAAAAAAATCATCATCATCATTATCATCATCATCATCATCCACAGGTGCGACAACAGCAGCAGCAGGAGCATAATAACCACTGATGCCATCATGATCATCCTCATCTAAGAACTTCAACGTCTAAAGCGTGTTAGCGCCAGCACCTGTCTCATACAGGGAAGAGGAATTTGGCAACAAATGTAAGTATAAGTATCTATTTATTCTCAAGTATCTATTTATTCTCAAGTATCTATTTATTCTCAAGTATCTATTTATTCTCAAGTATCTATTTATTCTCATTTATATTTTGGGGAGCTATTTGTTGCTTGTTGCTGTTGTTGTGGGGTTGTGGGGTGTTTTTTTTTGGGGGGAGGGGGGGTAGGGGGGTAGGTTTTTGTTGTTTTTTTCCTCGAGAGACACGTAATAAGGCAAATGATAAATGCAAGAAACGGGAGGAGAGAAAAAGAAAAGAAAAAGTAAGTACAAGTGTAGTCTTTACAAGTTGTATACAAGAATACAAAAGACAAGAGGTAGGTAGATACAGTGACATTTCACTGTCATGCTTATCTCATCGTGTTTCTTTTCCTTGGTACTGCCAATTTCAAAACACGATCCACTTCTATCTCTTGCGACATACGATATTTCAAGACAGAAGATTTTTTTGTCCGTCTACCTCTCTATTTCTCGGTTTTATCTGTTCTTCTCTCTTTTTCTTTCTCTCACTTTCTCACTCTCTGTCTATCAATATTTGTATTTTTTCTCTTTTTCTCTCTCTCTCTCTTTCTCTCTCTCTCTCTCTCTCTCTCTCTCTCTCTCTCTCTCTCTCTGCTTATCTCATCATGTTTCTTTTCCTTCAAACTACCAAATTCAAAAGACGATCCACTTATACCTCTTGTGGCATAAGATATTTCAAGACGGAAGATTTGTTTGGTCTTCTACCTCTATATTTATTTTTTTCTGTTTATCTGTTCGTCTCTCTCTTTCTATCTCTCACTCTCTCACAATCTGTCTGTCAATCTATATATTTTTCTCTCTTTCTCTCTCTATCTCTCTCTCTCTCTATCTCTCTCTCCCTCTCGCCTTTTCTCCCTCGTTTATCTTTTATTTTTTTATGCAAAGAAAATGAAAATAGACATTAGAGCATACTTGAGACAAGAACAAAGCACAGTGAAAGCAAAAGCAGAAGTAGATCCGATACAAACACTCAAGTTGTCTGTACATTTCACCACTACTTAAACTGATTACAGGCAATTGCCTAATGAACTCAAGCGTGTGCCCTTTGCCATGGAAACGCTATCTCACTCGAGGCTGACTCAATGACTCTTGCCAGACTTCCACTTTGAAAAAAAAGAACGATTAAAACAAAATAACGTATCGTGCAGGTCTCAGCATTTACTGTCTATGTATTAACCCCC
>NW_004798150.1:161549-167635 GCF_000002075.1 Aplysia californica
TTATTCCCTGCACAATATGAGCTTTATTGTTTCAATTTGTTCCTCTTTCGTCAATTTCAAACGATCAAAGCATACTCTTTTGAAAAGGGAGTAGTATCTTTTTGGTTTGTTTGTTCGTTTGTTGTTGTTGTTGTTATTTTTTTTGTTTGTTTGGGTTTTTTGGGGGGGAGGGGGGAGAGGGGGGAGATTGTTGTCCTTTCTTAACAGAAACCAACCTACAACTTTTAAAATCTAATATAAGTGCACCAAAACAGGTCTCTTTGTTTCTCAGACATTTTCAAGTGGGACCTCCTCATCTCACCCCCGTTTTCGATAGGACCAAGCTAATTAGGTTGAGAGCATCGAAAACTCAACAAAACTACCCGCGCCATCTACTTCGTAGTCCAGCTTGATAGCATCTGAGCTAATGGATTGTCCAGATAGAGAGAGAGAGAAAGACAGATAGACAGACAATTAGAAAGACATACAGAGAGAGAGAGAGAGAGAGAGAGAGAGAGAGAGAGAGAGAGAAAGAGAGAGAGAGAGCGAGAGAGAGAGAGAGAGAGAGAAAGAGAGAGAGAGAGAGAGAGAGAGAGAGAGAGAGAGAGAGAGAGAGAGAGAACGAGAGAGAGAGGGAGAGAGGGGGTGGGGGTATAAAAATAATTTGATTGATATATTTGAAAAAAAGTCTTTTAGTCCTGCCTCATAAAGCGTGTTTTACATTTTTCCTTCCCATCGGTTGCATCGGGTGAATGTTTGGAGGTTAAGTTTTGAACAAATGCACTTTATTTTTGTATTCATGTTTTAAATACAAAAAGCAGGGGGAAAAGCACATCTCGATATAATTGTGCATTTTTAACTCTTTCTATCGCTGCCCGTATTGATTAGAAAAGAACGATATATCTATGGTTGCTTTGTCTTCGTATGAGTTTCGATTTGTCGAAAGTGCCGTAAAAACCTTTACTCAATCAATCAATCAGATATACAGTGTCAACAAAATGTGGTTTTTTAATCGAAATGGTATGTTGAATTACTCAATTTCGACAATTTTCTTAACTTATCAGAATGCAGGTCCTATTCTTGATAGAATTTCTTTTAAGCACATATCTGAACCCTGCAAAATCATCATATACATACAGAAAGACACACACATACAAACACGCACGCACACACACACACACACACACACACACACACACAAACACACACACATACATATGCACATATATTCTCTCTTTCTCTGTCTCTGTCTTCTCTCTCTCTCTCTCTCTCTCTTTCTCTCTCTCTCTCACACACACACTCAGAAAAACATATACTTACACAAACAACCAAATTAAAACAAAAGAAAGAAAGAAAGAAAGGGACAAACAACTGAAAATATAAAAGTTCAAACTTAAGAGAATTGAATTGATATACGGATTTCGAATGTTTGGAGTGCAGTACTAGTTTTTCGTCTATCGTTCAAGGACCAGCCTTAAAATAGCATTGTTTTTACACTCGTATTAGAAATCTTTGCACACCTATACAATTGTACTACGATTATAAGAATGAGAAGCAGAAACAAGATAAGAGAAAATGATAAGGATTTTTTTTTCTTTTTTTTTTTCTCTTTAAAAAAATATACAAAACCTATCAGCAAAATAAACAGTTATTTCCCCTAGCACAGAAAACGTAAAAAGTTACTTAGACCGGAAGCCAGCCATTATTGTTATTTCTAGAGAGCGTGACATATTCAAGTCGAGACAGCTAGGGGAATTTATCGACTCTCGACACAGAAATTACAAAATGCATGTCTTCACGCGCACTGCAAGCTCTTCGTTTATCTCATGCTCTTTTCTGGCAATTACATTTGTCAGAGCATGGAGCTACACGGTGACTGATTGAAGAACAAAACGTGTGCTCAGGAATCAATTTCTAAAGATTTTTTCCACGCAAAAAAAAAGAACACAATCTATAGAAAAGTGGACAAAAACAAACCCGGATTCCATTTTAAAGTCTACTTTTGAATACAATATATTAAAGCTCTATGTCAGCTTCTTCGTAGACTCTTATTTCATGGCTTCGTCTGACTTTTGGGTATTAATCATTAAGGACATGACCCTTATTAGAATAAAAAAGAAACCTTTCATGACAAAAATAGGCCTAATCTTTTTATTCCCCAAGATATTACCTCTATATTTGGTTCACATAATCCTTTGGGGCATGGCAAAAACACGTTTTACTTGTAGTGTAATATGTGATGTTAAATTTTAAAAGGTTTTCTTTTCAGGTATTATCTCTATATTTGGTGAACGTAATCCTTTCGGGTATGGCTATTACACGTTTCTCTCGTTATGCATGAATAATATGCGATACCATGTTTTTAAATGATCTATGGATTAATATCTTTCGGTCTCTGCGTTACCTGGCTAAATCTCAAGGGCATTCGGCTGCTTGTTTTTTAACCTACAAAAGTGAAATTGATTTATATAGAAGCTATACCTAGAATACCTGGAGGTGTCATCTCTGACTCAGAGGCTGACGTATAATCACCCTCCAGCCTTCACGGTCGCGAGCTGCAGCTGCACATTCTACTCTACCCAGGCCAGTCCACCTCTTAACGTTGTCCATCCTTGTTTTTTCTTTGTATACCCCTGGCTCTCCTGCCCCACATCCTTCCTTCAAGCACCTCTAGCACAACGGTCTGGAGTCGTCTTAAGAAGGTATAGATTATGATACAATTATTAGGAGTGTTCTCTGACGTCAAAAGTGTAACGGTTAAGCGACTCGCCATTGCATGCGGATTATCCAAGTCAAATTCCCATTTGTGGGGAAATAATAATGAGATATACTATTCTTTTTGCGGAGCAAATTAATGTTGTATCCATGTCAACCCAAGTTAATCTTGGACTTCCTGTCAGGGAAATGGTCAACAGTAGACTCGCTGTCAGTTTGTTTGGGTTTCAGTAAAGAGAAGCACCTCGACATAATAATGCTCATTTAGTGGAGGAAAACAGTAAGAAAAATCGACAAATGACAGAATGAAATAAATATGACCACCAGCGGTACCCTCCAACCACCCGCTCGCTGTCAGTGAATGGTTTAACATAGGACTCCCTATCAGTGCAATAGGTAATATTTGATCCCCCTATAAGTGAAACAGTTCATTTTGGACTACCTGGCACTGAAAGGGTTAACATAAGACTCCCAGTCAATAAAATAATTAATATTGGAGCCCCTTTCACTCACAAGTGGCGTCATTACCTTTAGTGTCAACCATGTCTATGTGAGACTTTGGGCAGAGAATGAGAGGGGGAAAATAAAAACAAGCGGAAAAATACCACACCCACATCCCCTACATCTCTCGCTCAAGCAAAAAAAACCCCCACAAAAAAACAAGAACGAAAACAGAGTAAGAACATCAACACCTTCTGTCGTCCCTGACACACAAACACGAACTACATTTAACACCAAAACAAAACAAAAACCTTTTTTTTAAAACATTTTTAAAAACACACGAAAAAAGAGACATCAAACTGAAACAAACCAACCGATAATACATTATGGAAAGATAGAAAGATACACGTCCTTTTTCGACTCTAGAACACAAACAAACTAACACTAAACTAGAACAAACTTCCAAGAGTTCTTCTCCTCCCACCCACCCCACCCCACCCCACCCCTTCCTCCACGTTTCACCAAGTCTCAACAAATACTAATAAAGTAAAATATTTCTTTTTAAAATAAAGAATTTGCTAAATATATATCATCATGAATGACAAAGAAAAATAGGATTTAATTAAATGAGTCAAAAGAAAAGAAAAGGAAGAACAATTTCTGTTCAGTCCCAGCCAACTTGAGAGCCTCCTTGACGCCCGAAGCAGCAGCTAACAGCTGTCACGACAGCCGAGGCGCGCCGTGATAGAGACGCTAGCTCATCAAGATTTAAGCAGCGCGTGAGTCTACCTGTAGTTCCCGCCACTCCTCATCCGCAGCCTCGTCGCGTGATGCACGATAACGTCTCCCCACGTCTCATGTCGTTAACACGCACGTCGACAGAAAATTGACGCAGTTGGGGGTAGTGACAAAAGGAGAAAAGAATATTTTTTTAAATTTTAAAATAATTTATAAAATAGATCTGCCCCCCACCCCCCCCCCCCCAACCCCCCAACAAACAAAAAACAAAAAACGAAACACACAAAATACTACCAACAAAATAACAAAGGGATAAAAAGAGACATCAAACTGAAACAAACCAACCGATAATACATTATGGAAAGATTAAAGATACAGATCTATAGTCTAATACAAAAATGAAATAAGGAAGAAAGAAAAAAAAAGATTGAGATCTAAACAAAAGCAGACGAAGATGAGAGCGTGTTTTCTTTTTTTCTTTTTGTATTTTGTTGTTGTTGTTGTTTGTTTTTAGTGTGGGGGGGGGTAGGGTGTAAAATAAACGACGAGGGAGAACAACTGAAAAATATGCGCACCTGTGAAACCCATCAAAATGAGGAAAAGGAGAAGAAAATAACAAAGCAGGAAGAGTGAAAGGAAGGAAGAAAGAATAACATAATGGGGAAGGGGAGGGGGGGGGGGGTACCTAAAGTTGACATACCGACCAAAGGGAATAGATACCCTGCATTTTTTAGTTACCTTTTGAAACTGCCAGACTGAATCATTAAAGCTATCGGGAAGCTTTACTCTTAATTCTTTTTATCTTGTTGTCTTATTCGGAGGTGTCATGTGTTGTGAACTGTGTCAAGCGTGTTTTGTTTCTCTTACCTTGTTTGAATGTAAAAAATACTAAAAAACATTCACGTACGCATAAACACAAACACACACACACACATATACATAAATACATAAACACATACACACACACATATACATAAATACATAAACACATACACACAAATATATACATACACAAACATACACACAGGGGTGCTTTTCTCACTCTATCTTTTCTCAGTCTATCTGGGTTTCTGTCTCTATTCATTTTTTCTTTTTTTTTCTTTCTCTCCCTGTTTTTCTACCAATCAGTCTCACCACAAATATTATAGACACACTCTTTCTACCCAACCCAAATGCACTCCTTCTCCCACACGTGACCCTCTCGTTGTTAGCCTCACGGGGGACATGTGGGATGACACTGGTTCTTATTGTATGTGAATGTTGATACTGTTCAAAGTAACAAGTACACGGAGAATACACACAGACACACACACACACACACACACACACACACACACACACACACACACACACACACACACACACACACACACACAC
Source organism: Aplysia californica (assembly GCF_000002075.1). NCBI lineage: Eukaryota > Metazoa > Mollusca > Gastropoda > Aplysiida > Aplysiidae > Aplysia > Aplysia californica. The sequence continues at coordinate 166,800 of NW_004798150.1, forward strand.
ACGCGACGCACACACACACTCAGACACACACACAATAAATATAGAAAAACCCCACACAAATATTCGTATTTCTAGAAAAACCCAATTCCAGATAAAGAAAGCCACACCCAACCACACAAGGTCGACGGTATCTAGGTCAGAGCAACGATTTCGCAGGAACCGGGAACCGGAATCTTGTTACATAACAATGCAGATTATAATAATAATTGCATTTATATAGCGCATATCCACTATCTACCGCATGCACTATTATGTGCTTTACAATCATTATCATTCCCAGCAGACTCAAGAATACTCAGAAACTTTCTGGGCTTCCCAGTAAGCATACAGCGCAAACAGTGTTCAAACACTCACAAACTGAGAAGATCTCTCGCTGTCTACAGCCGGGTACCCATTCCCACCCCAGTGAAGTAAGGAAAATTCATGTAAAATGTATTTCCCAACAACACAACCTCGGGCACATGACGCAATTCGAACCCGGGCCACGACCTTCGTATTGCAAGTTCGAGAGTCTAACCACTAGACCACCGACTATTATGTCATAGTAAAAGAAAACACCAGCCATTTCAGTTTGAGCGCTCTGAAATCAAAAGCACTTCTCTTTTCCGACCCGCACAAAGATAGAAAGTTAAAGGCTACTCTTGTAAAGTCTGACCCTTCGACTCATTTTGTTGTGTTACGATTGATCGCAAACTGAACACTCGCGTGTACTGTGAACTGGAACCACCACACAAGGAGAGAGAGTTTTGGTGGAGGAGGTCGAGGAGGTGGAGGAGGAGGAGGAGAAGAAGAAGAAGAAGAAGAAGAAGAAGAAGAAGAAGAAGAAGAAGAAGAAG
>NW_004798150.1:168903-186223 GCF_000002075.1 Aplysia californica
CCCCCCACCCCACCCACACACATACACATGCTCAGAGCTGGAAACACCAATCTACTTTTTGTCTCTCGGTGCCGCCAACTTCAACAAGTGACAAGAACAGACAAAATGATAATATTTGAAATGCATGTTGAGCGTTGTTCAGCCGACCAATCAATACGTTGATCCACTTCCGCCACGTGAATCCCTTTGCGAACAGTTGGCATAATCTTTTCATTTTCGTTGCTGTTCGACTATAAGCCTATTATATTACGCGAACACGAATTTTTAGAAAAGCTTTAAAAAATACAACCAAATACCCCATCCCCTTTCTTTTCCTACCCCTCCGCCCTCCATAAAAACCCAAAACAACAACAACAACAAAACTACAGAAAAACAAAAAGAAAATAAGAACGAGTATTCTTTTTTCTTACAGCCAACCAGAAATGCACCACCATTTGTGTTCAGGGTTCCTTTTATCGTGCACTACAGTTTCATCTAGTGTATTTACGGCTGTGAATAGAGCAGGCTATGTCTGGAATTTTTAAAATGTTTAACATAATTTCACAGTTTTAATTGAATGTCTATATTCTACACAATATAGACTTCAACATTAGTGAGGCAGCGTGGTGAAATCAGGCGCTTGTCAAAATAACGATATGGGAGAAACGTGCATTTTCCGCTCGTTTGAAAATTGTAATTGAATTTTCATTTTTGTTTGTTTAATCTCTTTTATGTCCTATATAAAACACGTTTCCGTGTGAATTTTACCCCCAAAAACATTAGTTTGCTCTGAAAGTGTTAATGGGTTGCCAATGCGTACTGCAAAGCTTCCTAAAGGAGCAAAACCACCACGTGCAGCACAACATCATTTGTTGAGTTTTCGAAGATTCTTTAGCTATTGGAGTTACCAAACTTTGGCCGCCGTTTTTTCACTAATTTCACCTCTGAAAAGGGCGATCTCACTTCCTTCAAATGCAAATAATTATCTTGAGTTCTATTCAAGATAGCTACATATTTATTTCTTTTGAAGCAAGGCAAATGAATCAGCTTTTAAATGATACCCATAACTCCACTTGCCCAAACAATTGACGAGCGCCTGATTCCACCACATTGCGAAACACAAGTTAAGGACAACTTGCAAACATTCTGAGTCGTTTTCTTGGGTCGACCTGCACGTGGGCATTCTTGGAATGATCCAGTGGCTTGATGGCGCTGCCTCAAGCGGACAATGACAGGGTGTGACACTGCAAGCCTGCTGGCACTTCTCGGGTTCCAATTCCTTCCTGCAGCTATGCCATAGCTCTGGCACGATCAAAGTCTCTCAGCCTTGGTCTCAGTGGCAAGTTGATGCGATACCTGATTTTGTGCAAACGGTGGCTTATATTGCCAACAAACGGAGTACTGTTCGAGACCGTAGGTCGTTTATGACGTGCACCAGAAATTTTAACTGAGGAATGTTCATGGTGTCTCACACAAGTCGATGAAAAAAAAAAGGAAATTTAACATAAGTTCCCCGAAGATTTCCGTGCTGCACGTGGTGGTTTTGCACCTTTTGGAAGCTTTACAGTACGCATTGGCAACCCATTAACACTTTCAGAGCCAACAATTTTAAAACATTCCTAGCATTCTTTTTTCGTATTTTAAAAATTTGGGGCCTGCCTGTCAAGGTGGTCTTTAGCTTATGTTGAAGTCTGTTAAATTTTAATGCCTTGAAATGACGTTCGTTTACTGCTGTTCTTCGGTTCGTCTACGGAGCTCTGTTATTTGGCAAAGTCCTTTGTGTTGACTCTTTCAAGAAAGAAATAGTATTTAAAACTGTCTCGTTTAGAACGTTGAACACAAGACCTATCTGTACTTTGTTGTTGGTAAAAAAAGGTGTGTGTGTGGGGGGGGGGGGGTCCCGGGGATGGTGGGGGGGCAGAATGAAGGAGGAAGGGGATTGGTTAATTGAGCCAGTTTGTGGGGGGGGGGGGGGAGGAAGAAACAACCGGGGCCCAAACCGAAACCCCGCGGAGGGGGGAAACGGATGAGAGAGTCTCCAGAAGGTCGGGTGGCCACCTGCTCTTTGGAAGCGCAATGTGACCGACAGAAATACAGAACCACGTACCGACTCAATAAGAACAATAAGAATGACAAAAAGAAGAAGGCAAGGACCGATAGAGAAAGAGAAAGAAGAACCCCACGCACAAATCTTTTACACAAGCCGTAAAACCCCCCAGTGAGGTAGGGGTTGGAGGGGGGAAGGTTGACACAGAAATAAGAAATAGACGCAAAACCTTTCTGCACTCTCATACGGAGGGGTAGGGAAGACTTTGGAGAAGGAAGGAAAGTTGAGGTGTTTCCAGGGGGAGAAGAGGGGCGTGGATTGGTTGTTGTTTTTTTTGGGGGGGGGGGTTGGGGGGGTGGAGAAGTGGGGAGGGCGCTCTACTAAAGAATAAAAAAGAAACTAATAGACTGGAGTCTGACCCAGGGGAAAGTATGATGGAACGTCGTCCGTTATTGCTCCTGATCTCTTTACAATCAGCCCACTCTGTGTAGCCCCCAAGTCTTCTTCCTTACCAAACAACACCCCCCCCCCCCACTCACCCCAACCTAGTCCCCTCTTCCCCTCGTGAGGTGGTTGGCAGGCGCTCTGGTGTGATATGGTCCTTTTCTAGTTTTTCGTTTTAATAAGAGTTTTACGGCACTTACAATACGATATGGTCGTAATTGAAGATCTTTAGGTGAGAGGTGTTGCAAGAGAGTAACAAACGCAAAATAAGGAGGAAAACTGAGATCAGGGCGATAGACGTTTGATAGAAAAGAAGGAGTAAACCACACCAGAGCACCCGCCAACCACCTATGCTCCATATTTCATATTAAACATCTATCATCTTTTTCTTTCCGTCTTCTTTTCTTGGTAGTATGTTGTTCTCTAGTAACATCTCTTTTTGTTGACACTTATTTATATGACCTATTTGTGTTACAAGTGCTGTAAAACTCTCATTTAACCTACACGTTGGAAAAATACCTCCCCCCCCCCCCCCCCACACCACCACAACTCCTTTTACCTGCTTCCCTTTCAACGCCCTTTCCCTTCTTGTCAGTTTATTAGTGTCGGAGTGCTTCATCAGCTGCATCACGGTACGCTTCTTTGGAAGCTGAGAATGTTCTTTGGTGTTCTATGGTCTGCTAGTGTAATAATATAGCGCGTAAAGCCTTGCTGTCGTGCGGGATATGCGCTATTCAAATGCTATGTATTTATTCATTATTATTATTGGTTTTAATTATTAGTATCATCATTATTATTATTATTGTTATATTGTTATTGCTATTATTAAATTGTTATTGTTATTATTATATTATTAATATTATTATTATTATCGTTATTACTACTACTACTACTACTACCACCACTACTACTACTACTACTACTACTACTACTACTACTACTACTACTACTACTACTACTACTACTACTACTACTACTACTACTACTACTACTACTACTACTACTACTACTACTACTACTACTACTACTACTATTACTCTAACGGCCACCTGTATAAGACAATTTCTTGTATAAACGACCCCCGCCTCCATTTACACCCTTGCATTTTCTTTTCTTTTTCCTTTCTTTAAAATTTGTAATGAAACTATAGGAGACGTTCACTATAGATGGCCACTTTTATCCCCATCTATGAGTTGTCGTCAATTTCGACAATAACAGAATATCTATTTTGTGAAACATTTATTACAATGTTATTAAATCAAAGCAATTTATTTATGCTAAGCAACCAATAGATCTAGAAGAAAGTAGAAAAGTAGAATTTTCTTTTTAGCTAAACCAAGGACTTGAAGAACGCTGGGACTAGGCGGAGACTGACTTTACTGAGGTGGTACTTGGCACAGTACAGTAATCTAATCGCCACAGGGCAGACAGACGAGGGGACACAACCCACTTCCTTCGCCCCTAACTCTGCCCTTGCCTCCCCCTCCCCCCTCCCCCTCCCCCCAATTACCCCCATTCCCTCAACCTCCTGAAGGCATTTTTCATTCTTTCAATCCCACACCTCATACCTCACCCCTCACACCTCACTTCGTACACCTCACACCTCACTCCTTACAAGGCTCTTTTTCTATTTTTTTAATGACCTTAAAGCGCGTCGAGAGACATTGGCAAAGTGGTGCGCACACCGTGTACAGGTCTCAATGTTTTTTGTTTGGGGTGTTTTACTTATTGGGATTTATTGATTTATTTTAATGCTTTTATTAATGTTTTTATTTATTTGTTTTTTTACATTCTAAGTAATGCAGACAGGACCCAGTGCCGATAGCTGCTCGTACTGTTTCATTTCTCTGCCTGTCTGGTCTGGTGATGTTAAGGATTTTGCGGAGACATTTCATTTTGCATGCGGAGATTTTGCTTTCATGGGTTTTGCTTAAAGTCCAGGTCTGGCACTGATAACATAATGTTGGTACGAATATTGTGATGATAAGCTGTCTCTTTGTGTCCATGGAGATGTTTGGATGAGCTAGGAGGGGTGCGAACTGGTAGGTGAAAGCGTTGGCTTTTTGAGTTCGCATCTCTATTTCTCTGTCTATGGACCCGTTTTCAGAAAAAGTGCTGCCAAGATATTTAAACTCCTTCACCTGTTTCAGTTGTTTACTATTGACATGGATGTTCGGGGGACTATGGTTTCGGCTCACTTTCATAACTTCTGTTTTTGATGTGCCTATTTTCATTTTGAATTTCTCGCAGCTGTTGTTGAGTTCAGTAGTGTGATTTTAGAGGCTTTGTTAGTCATGATGAATAAGACATTGGTCGTCTGCAAACAGAAATTCATTTAGGATTTCTGGGCTTTGTTTTGCGTCTTGCAATATTGTGCCCATATATATTATAAACGGGTGGGGAGATAGAACGGATCAATGTCGTACTCCAGATCTTACTTTGAACCTGCCTGTGTTGTCTTCCTTCGTTCTTACTGAGCTTCTGCTGTTGGTATATAGAGCTCTGACTTTATATAACATTTGTCCTCTGACGCCATACTTTTCGAGTGTCTTCCAGTGTTTTGAGTGGTTTACTCTATCAAAAGCCTTCTCCTGGTCTATAAATACGATGTTGGATTGTTTGTTGTAAGTATCACAAGTCTGTGGTCCGTGTCGCTGATGTAGTTTGGAACCGCTCTCAAATCTTTGTTTTCTGCGAACCAGGATGAAATCAATTTGTGATACATGGTTTTCAGGTCACTCCTTTGTATCAGGTCTTGATTTGGCTTTGTCTGTGTTGGAAAAATGTGTTCTTAATCAACATGCTGTGTTCAGCGCTTAGGTTTAATATCTTTTCTCCATTGCTGTTGCAGTCTGTATCTTTATCGCTGTGGGGTCCCAAATACCCTTCCCAGGGGGTTCTTCTTCGTCCAACTCTGCCATTTAAATCTCCCAAGATAAATATATCTTCTTTTGTTCTTGATGGTGTTAATATGGTCACCCAGGTCTTGTAGATATGATTGTCCATCTTCCTCTGTATAGCTGTCGTTACAGGGAGCGTATGTTTGGATGTACATAAAGTCACACCGTACTTCACCCAGACCCAGCTATCCCCTACTTTGCCCTGTTTCCACCTCCCCCGACGAGGACGAAGGGTTGGACTTTGAGAGGCTTTCTTAATTAATGCACTGATAGTTTCCAATCCTTTTTTCTTTGTCTTAAATTTTAATTAGGCAGGCTAACAGCATACATACTATGAAATATGCAAGTTGCGTCACTGAAGGGTGTATTATGGCACGAAATACGCTGCAACATTGCCTTTGGTGTGCTGGTAGTCGGACATTATATTTTGTCCACTTCGTCCTTAAAGAGTTAAAGTAACCCACTCGGGCCAAGGGGGTCATACTGGCGCTGTTGAGTAGTGGTTTGGCACTTCGTCCCGGTTACCTACAGAAGACGTTAGTTATTGTTTTATTTTTATCTATTTGTTATGATTGCCCCGACAGACGTGTTACTGGAGATCAATAATTGAATGGAAGAAAAAGAGGTACACCGGCTAGCAGTTAAAAGACTACGAAAAGAAATGAGCTGGTCTTTTTTTTTAATCAGTCATTTTGCTGGGAAATTGGCTCCCACTTAACCCAGCGTCACCCTAGTTCTTGTTTGTTCTAACTCCAGTTTCAGAAACAATTGAAAAATGTACGGATCTGAAAGGGACTTCACTAATGTCCACTTCAAACCAAATAAAAACTAGATCATGCCCCTTGTTTGTTCTATTCAAAGTTCCATTTGTTTTATTTCCGTATATTTTAGCTCAATATTAGGTTATGTTTGTTCTGTCTCATTTTTATCCAATCAAAACCACTTCGGTTGAGACTGGACTTGACTTGGCCTCGTCCATCTCCACAAGAATGTCGAAGTTTTGAGCCTGTGTTTGCACCAAGTCACTAATCAGAACACGGTTTTTCATTCTTTTGCAACATGCCTGCCATAGACAAGCAATTTTTGAATGATTGATAGGGGAACAATCTTAATTACTTGACCTACCTCCAACACAGCAAGAGACAAAACAAATGTATTATACCTCTATTGTGTTCATACAGAAGATTCCTTCTCTGGTGCCACTTCCAGACCTGAATCCGAACTGTTCTTCACCACTTTTTTGTTTTTTTGCACTTGATTCTCTCCAAATTGATTTTCAAAAATATTTTAATAACATGGGGCAGGAGGCTGATGGTCCTGAAGTTCTCTCATTTTGTTGCTTTTTGTTTTTGGGATGATAAAGTAAACTGATTGGAGTAGCTCTTCTAGTATAAGTCCTGAGTCATAGATATCGTTGAAAAGTTCTGTCATAGTCTTCAATGTTAAACTCATTTAAATGCTTCGGCATTTCTGTGTTATGCCTTCTTCACTAGGGACTTTTCCTTCGGGGGTGTTTTTAATTGCGAGCTTGAACTCTGATATTAAAATGTTAGGACAAATGTTGTTGCTTGGTTGTGGAAGGAGTGGGCTTTTATCTTCAAATAATTCTCCTACATATTCTGCCCATCTTCCTCGGACTTCTTTTTTCTAAAGCAACCTTTTGCCTTTTTTGTCTTCAACGCCTCCTGGCTTTCTTCCCATGAATTCCTTAATGTTGTCGTGTATCTTTCTGAAGTTGTTTGTCTTGTTTTCTATATTCATTTCTGAACATTTATTATCAATCCAAGCTTCCTTGGCCTCTTTGCATTTTGTTTGGATGAATTTGTCTAAGTCTTAGTATTTTGGTGTGTTTTAGGCTTTTTTCCTCACCGTCATTAGTTCTAAGATTTCCTCAGTGATCCATGGTTTATTCGTTGTTCTCTCTTTTGTTGGTAGTTTTTCTACCCCACATCTGATACTTTATCTGAAGTTTTATTTTTTCATTTAACGTCTATCTTTTTGTTGCAATCTTCTCTTCTGGATTGTTCCATAGCTTCATTTCTGAGAACTTCGTATCGCTTTTGAACGCCCACTTGGTACACCATTCTTCTGTTTACAATGTGTATGTTGGTTTTCCTATTTGCCTTTTTCTTTGAACTCTTCAGCTTTATAGAAATGTTGTTTGTTTGTTGTTGTTGTTATTGTTTTTTGCAATGAGGGGGTAGTGGTCAGAGTTTACATCAGCTCCTGGGTATGTTTTACTTTTTTAAATGCTGTTTCTGAATCTTTCTCTTATAATGATGTAATCCAGTTGGTGTCTTGTCAACATCTCCAGGGCTTTTCCATGTATGTAATCTTCTCGATGGTTGTTGAAAGTGGGAGTTTGCCATCATTAGATTCTTCTCCTCGCACAAAATGTAGGAGTCTTTCTCCTCTTCTGTTGTGCTCTCCTAATCCAAAGTTTCCAGGGGGGGGGGGGGGGGGGCTCTCGTGGCCTAGAGGTTAAGGCGTTGGCCTCTCATTCAAAGGTCCCGGGTTCGAATCCGGGTAGCGACCGAAAAATTTTCTTATCTAAAATTGTCTCCTTTCACCTACTTTCCTGCTCTCTAGCAATGTTCTGTTGTCTGCTTTCATTTCCACTTTCTGCCCCCAACTCCCTCATCTCCTTTGCCCCCTCCTCTGGGCTCCTGACTCTTTCTGCAGCCTTTCTACTGCTACTCCTTGGCTCCTCCTTACTGCTGTCTTCCTGCCACACCCCTGATCTTCTGGTAGGAAAGATCAACACATAGCCTTCTCGGACAAAGGCGAAAAATCTCGGAGGGCCTGTGTGCAAGTTGCGCACGTTAAAGATCCCTTGGTGGTCTAAAATCGATAAGAGTAGGCTTCGGCCGCCACCCGGGCAAAAATTCAAAATTTCCTACCAAATGAAAATATTAGGTGTGTCCCGCGCGCTCATATGACCTATGCAGTTGCGAGCGCCGTAAAACACTTTACAAAAAAAAAAAAAAAAAAAAAGTTTCCAGTGATGTCTTGATATTGTCCCTTACCAGCTGTCGCATCCAGGTATCCAAATATGACGAGTACTTCGTTCGATTTTACTTCTTTTAGGATCTTATCTTTTTCTTCATAATATTCTTCAATCTTTTCATCTCAGTATGTGGAAGTTGGGGCATATGTCTGGAGTTTTACGATATTATACGGTTTTGATTGCATTTTCAGTAGGATGTTTCTTTTGCTTACTGGCCAGTATCCAATAATCTGTTTCCCAAGCTTTTCTTTTGGTAATAAACCTAAACTTACTCTTTGTATGTTGACTGCCACCAGAATGTATGAAGATGAAGCCACTTTTCTTTATTACACAAATGTATTGTAAAAGGACATATAAAACGTTTAAAATGAATTGTTGCTTTTCAAAAGACCTCAAATGTTGCATTTCTTTTTTTGAATAAGTTTTGCTTTGTGTTGTGATTTTACATCCTAATGGACTCGGCAATGGCCATTTTATGAGATGGCAGGCTAGTTCCTACTTTAGAACACCGGCGGCTATAGAAAAATACTCTTATTTAACATTTGGCATTGCCCTGGTTCGAGTCCGGTAGGCTTACTTTTTAGTTCAGGGTCAAGCAAACATTCTTGCCCCATGGAAGAGTAAATTAGGACTATATTTTTATGATTAAGACTACATGGCACAGTTACTTAAAATACAGTGGAACTCTGATAAGCTGAAGGGGAGGGGGGGGGGTTCTTTTCCCCTGAAATTGCTTCAAATTACAAGGTTCCCATTAAGTAGTCAAGCTAATTACGAGCTAATTACGGCTGCCTAAGTTTTGTTTTATTTATCCCTTAGAGTTCAGCCAAGAGGGTTGCACTGCAACTCTCTCTGTCATAAAGAACTGGAGATGGAACAACCAAGCACACGAACTGCAAAAGAGAGAATGTCTGCATTTCATTCCATCTGGATATTTGGGACATAATGTTTTGGGAAGTCCCAAGACAGAATTGCCCCATGAGAAATGGTATTGGAGAACAATTTGAATTAGAGATGAAGACGTGGACCAGCTTGAAGTGATAATAGTACGGTTAGGATTGAGGCAATGACCCAGGACTTGCATGTGTCAAACGTAGAGGAAGTGGCCAGAGACAGACAAGTGTGGCGTCGACTGCTCACTATAGAGCAAAAAACAACACTGAGCAATTTGGACGAAACTTTTAGAATTGTGCAGATAGAAGAAGTAAATTCTGGGTTTATAATTTTATTTAAAAAACGTATTGGTTAACCAGTTAGAGAAAACACATAGTAAGTTGTATTTTAGTCTCAGTCATCAAATGGCCTTGCCTCAAAAGATACATTTACATAGTTTTGCAATAATTCGCTTTAGAACATTCATCCTGGATTTTCTCAGAAGTGCATAATGTAGAGATGGAACAGGCAAAAACTCGGGTGACGCCAGATTAGCCCTGACAGGCAGGGTCGTAGAAGCCATCCTCTAAATGTATATATCTACACATGCCTAAATCATCCAATCATCAGGTTGACCCTGATCAAGCGAACTGAAACAAACAATTTAATTACCATTCTAAATTGTGATTATGACGTCGTATAAATGTATTAAGCAATTAGCTAAGAGAACCGCTTCATTATATTATTAATACATTAATATATTATATACATTAAGTTATCTATATACTTTTGCAGCCAGTCTGAGCGATGTCAGTTATGCATCCGCTGGGACATAGGCTTTGTTCCTTGTCCTTATCTAAATGTCCCCCGTCTGCCTTACTCCGCCGAGGGACCAAGGACTCCATTTCTAATGGTGATCTATCCGTTGAATAGTAGGACAACGCTGAAGCTCAACAAAAAAAGAAAAACAAAACTAGAAAAGAAATTTGTCGAACAACAAAACAAAATGTGGAAAACAAACAGTTGTGCAATCTCCTCGGGTCCCCCTGGGCCCAGCGTCGATGGAGGTAGTAATGAGTGCCCGTCCCAACCATTATACAAGAATAATAGGCTCATTATTTCGATGTATTTTGGCATCCGCAGACTATCTTACAACAAAAAGTTGCGCTAAAAAAGTAATTAGAACGTCTCCCCTCAACCAGTCCAGAGAGATAGCGGCCTACCTTAAGGCTACAAGGTTCTGTCTGGACAGGAGCAGTTTGCAGATAGAACAGCTTTGCCTCTGAGAGCGGCTATAGTATGTTGTCATTACCTTCCACTGCTAGACATCCGCGCTTGAACCCTGGGTCTTTTGGGAAGACAGAATTAACTTAGCACTAGGGCGGAAATGTATTCAATAGAGGGTAAAAAGCCACAATTTTCTATCTATAATCGAAGTTTTCTATCTCTCTCTTCTTCTCTGTTTTTTATGCCGAATAATTCTGTTTCACGAGCGACGTTAATTTCCAGTCTGATAGACAAAAGATTCTTTTGTAACAAGGCATGTTTCTTTTGCACTTTTTTCATTGTCGATATGATCGAGTTAATTTTAACTACGAATAGAGAGTGACTGGTTTTTACGTATTTAAACATTTTTTTCTTCTCTTTTTTAAACAGAAACTAAATGTAAGAAGCATCAATACAGCCATAAAAAGATGAAAATATTTGGGACATAATGTTTTGGGAAGTCCCAAGACAGAATTGCCCCATGAGAAATGGTATTGGAGAACAATTTGAATTAGAGATGAAGACGTGGACCAGCTTGAAGTGATAATAGTACGGTTAGGATTGAGGCAATGACCCAGGACTTGCATGTGTCAAACGTAGAGGAAGTGGCCAGAGACAGACAAGTGTGGCGTCGACTGCTCACTGCTCACTGCTCTGTCATGTATACCTGGCGGTGAAGTATTTATTTTGTTGTTTTGTTTTCCTTTTTTTTAGATATAGGTGTTTTCACGTCCAAATAAGCATAATTTAGATTATTTAGAAGAGGGACTTCCGATCCTGCCTGTCAGAGCCAACTCCAGCTAAGAAAGACCAACATACTGGACAAAAGATTTCTCCCCACTCGGGGAATCGAACTCGCGTCTCCTGCTTGCGAGAATAAAGTGCCTAACCTCAACATCACCGACGCCAGTTACTCGACGATACAAAGATTTTCTGGACATCCTTTCTTTTTGAGTAGAAAACATTGAGAAACGTAAAAAAAAGGTAAAATACAATAGATGGTACTCTAACAACCATCTGCTCAAGACAAACAGTTGCATGAACAAAAAAAGCAAAAAGCAAAATGAAACAACAACAATAACAACAAAACCCACTTATCACCCTCTCCACATCCCTGCAATTTTGATACTACAGTAACACATTCCAAGGCGTCCTCGTGTCTAAGACAACAATATTTCTCCTCGACATTGGTGTCCGTTTTGGGTAGTTTTAAATATAATAACATGTTTGGCGGAGGTCTCCACTGGGAAATTAGTTCATCCACCTACGCTCAAACGAGGACATCCTTTCTCTGACACACACGCACGCACGCACACACACACACACACACACACACACACACACACACACACACACACACACACAAGCACACACACACACACACACAAAAGTACACACAGACAGACATAAATACACAGATACAAACATGCATGTCTGACTAGCGAATTGCATAAACGTGCACCGTGTAAATACATGTAATCTCCACCGATGCCCACTGCCAATTTTGATCTGTTTGATTCAGTCAAGCTCAGCCAGATTTGCTTTCATAATGGCGTTTATACTAAATTGTCAGATCAATAAAATCGAACTCAACTAAATCCGACTGGTACATTCTGTCAAACACATTTGTTTTCCTGTGTTTTAGTTAAGTGTTGGTAAGAGATTCACGACATTTTCATAACAATAAAGACGAATATTATAAGTATCAAAGGATGGTAGATAGGAAAGAAGGAGCAAAACACACCAGAACACTGCTGAAGGTGATTGAAAACACCCACCAGCCACAGACTTTTCCCAGGTTGGAGATCAAATCAGACGTTCTGAGCCAAAATGGTAGTTTTTTGCTCCTGCGTGAAAGAAAATCTTTCTGGCTCCGACTGAATCAAACAATCAAATTGGCAGTGTGCACTGGCTATTAGGAACATCAGAACAGAACAACATGAGGTTCAGACACGTTTTGTGAAAGTCGCAGACACCCAAACACATTATTTTGCGAAACATTATTCTGCAAAGCCTGCTCTCTGGGGACCGTGTTGTCGGGGGTTTAACTAGGACGCTCGGCGTTCCTATTCACAAGTGAAGTGTATTGTCTTCTTGTTGACACTGTGCCGTCTGTGTCCATTTACTCATTTGTCACACCAACCCTCCCCTTCCTCATCCCTCCCCGAATTACACTATCACCACGCCTTCCCCTTTCCCTTTCAATAAAAACAACAAAACAAAACAAAACGAAAAGCCCACCGCCGTCTGTGGTATACCAGTTATGCACTTCACCGTCACACGGAGAAGACCTGTGGGTGGTTGGCGGGTGCTCTGATGTGGTTTGCTCCTTCTTTCCTATCAAACATCTATCGTCCTGATCTCTCCTCCTTCTTTTTTGTATTTGTTACTCTCTAGTAACACTTAATCTTCTGCACTTATATGGCCCTTATTGTGTTGTAAGTGCCATAAAACTCTTACTAAAACTAGACTAAAGCAGAAGACCTGAATTCGATTCATCACGTTCCTCTACATAGTAGGTGATGAGAGTATTGTCTTCTTGTTGACACATCGTCCTCTGTGCACTTTGATTCACTTGTCACACAGACCCTCCCTTATTCTGCCTCCCCCCCCCTCCCATTTTTACACAAGCACCACAACCCCCCCCCCTCCCAAACAATAGGCTGAAAAAAAAAGATCAGGACAAACTGTACCGGCGTCTGAGGTGTTGCAAGCATGCACTTCACCGCCACGCACAGATGGCCTAGGGGGCTCTCGTGGCCTAGAAGTTAAGGTGTTGGACTCTCATTCAAAGGTCCCGGGTTCGATTCCGGGTAGCGACCAAAATTTTTTCTTCTCTAAAATTGTCTCCTTTCACATCCTTTCCTGATCTCTAACAATGTTCTGTTGTCTGCTTTCATTTCCACTTTCTGCCCCCACCCCCTCACCTCCTTTGCCCCCTCCTCTGGGCTCCTGACTCTTTCTGCAGCCTTTCTACTGATACTCCTTGGCTCCTCCTAACTGCTGTCTTTCTATCACACCCCTGATCTTCTGGTAGGAAAGATCAACACATAGCCTTCTCGGACAAGGGCGAAAAATCTCGGAGGGCCCGTGTGCAAGTTGTGCTCGTTAAAGATCCCTTGGTGGTCTAAAATCGATAAGAGTAGGCTTCGGCCGCCACCCGGGCAAAATTCAAAATTTCCTACCAACGAAAAAGTATTAGGTGTGTCCCGCGCGCTCATATGACCTTATGTAGTTGCGAGCGCCGTAAAACCCTATACTAAACAAACAAACAAACAGATGGCATATCAAATAAGTTCGATTCACCACGTTCCTCTACACAGAGGATGACTAGAATTGTCTTCTTGTTGACACTCTGCCGTCTGCGACCATTGACTCATTTGTCACACCAACCTCCCCCCACCCCACCCCTCCACCTCCCCCCACCCCACCCCACCTTTCTTCCCTCCTTGTTTTACATTATCATCCCCCCTCCCCCCCAAAAAAAAGGGGGGGGGGGCTTTTAAAAAAAACCCAAAAAACCCAAAACAAAAGCAAAACACGGACCGTGATGTAGCAGTTAAGCACTGCAGTGTCAGACGCAGATGGCATCAGTTCGATTTTTCGCGTTCCATTTTGTAGGAGATACGTCAGTACTGTAGTGTCTTCATGTTCCCATAGAGCTGTCTGTGTACATTGACTCGCTTGTCACCACCCTGTGCCCCTCCCCCACCCCCACCCAACCTGTTTTACACCAGCACCCACCCCCTCTACCCCTCCCTCCCCGTTTTACACCAGCATCCACCCCCGCCCTTTCTTTCTGGACTGACCACACCACAGTAAGGAGAGTCGCCGCTATTGCACGTAGAAGACCTGATTGTTGTCAGCTGATGTCATGATTGATTGAGTAATCAGCTACGCATCCTAGTGAGGATATGTAGATTTATCGTTCTTGCACACAAATAATAGGTTGTTGTGATTGAGTGGTATACCTTGTATCATGTTGTACAAGTATTATAAACATATTAATGGTCTTGATGATGCCTGCCTGCTGGTAGCACTTGGGAGAATAGGCATATTGTTTATGGCCCATTTTTTCCTCAATAAATTTGTCTTTGGCAATCGATTTTGATTTCGGCAATGACGTAGATGTATGTATGACGTTCGATTCGTCCAGAACCTATTCACAGGTGATGAGTAGTCGCGACCTCAGTGCTTTCTTGCCGTATCTCCATTTTTTTAAACAGTGAAAATGTGACTTTTTCTTAAGCTCCCTCTTTGTTATG
The DNA here is from genome assembly GCF_000002075.1 of Aplysia californica. Classification (NCBI taxonomy): domain Eukaryota; kingdom Metazoa; phylum Mollusca; class Gastropoda; order Aplysiida; family Aplysiidae; genus Aplysia; species Aplysia californica. The sequence goes on from NW_004798150.1 coordinate 183,685, forward strand.
AACTGTTTTCAGTGTTATTGAAAATGGGGATACGACAAGAAAGCGCTGAGGTCGCGTAGTGTCTTCCTGTTGATCCACTTAGACTCACTTGTCACACTAAACCCCCACCCACTCCCCCTCCAGATTGACAATGTCAGTGTCTGTGGCATCGCAGTTAAGCACGCCACCATCACACACAGAAGTTTGGTTAGTTTTAGTAGAGGGTTTTACGGCGCTTGCAACTGCATAAGGTCAAATGAGCGCCAAGGGGTAGATGTCAACAGAGAAGTCCTTACAGGAAATCAAACTTACTCTGCTCACCCCTCTAGCTTCAACAGCCCAAAGTCTGCTTCGACTATCAGGGCACCAAGGAAAAAGTGGGTCACAAAAGTGTGACAAACATACAAAATAAGTAGAGGAAAATTTTCAATAGTAAGGATTAGGAAAGAAAAAGCAGCAGTTGACTGTTGTAGATCAGGCACAGTTATGAGCGTGACATTGACGAATCAACCCATTAACAATTCTACTGTGCATGAACGAGAAATAACCCCTTTTAGGAATTGTCTAAAAAAAACTTCAGTCTGTGGCACCGCCTCGGGGGTACACAGAAAATTTGTGTTCAATTTGTTAAGTTTCCATCCATTATATGTGTGGCATCATGGTGCAATTGGGTGCTCGTCAAAATAAAGAAATGGGTCAAATCAACTTGTTTGAGCTTGTTCGGCAGTTTTCATCGATGTTTATTTTGGGAAACATTTTATGTCCACATAAAAACACCTTCTTGTGTGGATTTTATTGTACAACCTTGATCAAAGGCCAAAAAATGTAAATTTGTTGTTTCAAATGATTCTCAAGCTTTTGAAGTCAGCAAACTTTGGTGGCCATTTTATCGCTAAATTTACTTCAGCCACCAGGAGACTCCTACCTCTTTCAATCTCAAATTATACTTTGACTTCTATTACAAACAGACTGATATGTTTTTCGTTTTAAGAAGGACATATGAACAAGTTTTATTAAGATGATAGCAGTAATTACATATTATGCCTCAAACTTTAGGAAGGCCTGATTCCACCGTTTCGGGACAAATTTGTGATGAGCATTGTCTTCAACCATCGTTTGTCCGTCGATTCTCTTTTTTCCCCCAACCTTCCACTTGTACACCAGTACTTCCAGTATCTCCCTTTCCGGGCTGGCTTTATCGGTGCCTCTGGTGTAGCAGTCACGCACTTTGCCGTTGCGCGAAAGAGACGCAAGTTCGATTCGTCACGATCAAACCCATAATTATCATTGAGGAAGCGGGTTTCCACCCTAACAGACTGAGCTAACACGGGCTGAAAAGGAAATAACCTCCCGACAAAATACACAAGGTTATTCAATAAAATCTCTACCCTCATCAGAATCAAAGACTTGATCTCTGGGCGCCTATTTGTAACATCTTCACTTTCATGAGACTTGCACTTCTTACATGAAGGTGAACGAATTAATTTCGACCAATAAAGATTGTTATTTGTTGGAACGTTACGGGTTGTTAGCAAAGCTATGACTCGTCCGTTCCATTATCACAGGATATTGATACTATAATATCTTTACATTATACTATACTCAGCCCAATTGTAGTAAATTGGCGGGAGCTAGAGTGGTTTGCTCCTTCTTTACTTCTTTTCTTGCAGAAATCAATCGTCCATATATCTCATCCATATGTTTTGAATGGCACTTTCCAGTAACACATCTATTTCCATAACCTATTTGTGTTGCAAGCGCCGTTAAACTCTTACTAAAACTAGTTATAATATGCTAAAAAGTTATATAATTTCAATGGATGTTTTTGTGTAATTAAGTTTATTCGGAGGACCTATATACGCCTCAATAACCATAACTCAGGCCATACACACTACTACAATTCAGTCATAAAAGCGGGTGGTTACGGCGCTACTCGATAGTCCTACTTTACTTTCCCTCTGTTGTTTCTGTCTGTCAGTCTCAAATTGTCCCTACACTTAAAAAAACAACAACATTATTATGTCGATGTACTTCTCTTTACTCAAACAAACAGTTATATACAACCTCCCACGCCTCTAGTTCTTGCTTCAAAAAATAATTTAGGCCTCCAGGTCATTCCCTGGAACAGACATTAGACTTAAAAATAAACCATCATCAACAGAAAATTAGCAAATACCAAAATAAAACAGAAAAATAATATTAACAAAGAAATAAATGAATAAAATAAAAATAGAGATGAGAGAAGGGAGAAAAGCGAACCTAAAGAAGAAAGACCCGTAGGCAGAAAGAAGAATGCTGTAGCAAGCAAAATGCTAACTAGCGGAGAAAAATTACGAAACTACGCCCTGCGGAAATACAAAACTGGAAACGAGGCCCGCTCCAGGGGCCTTAACTCTCGCGTGCTGGGAGCGTGTTGATGGCGTTTTAATCGGACTTGTGACGGCGATCTTTACCCCATTAAACTCGGAGGGCTGGGGGTTGGTGCAGGCTCGCTCAGACCCCGGTCTGGCTGCTATCATCAGCGGCGTTTATTCTTGGTGGGCCTCTGGGACTCCAGACA
>NW_004798150.1:190764-192985 GCF_000002075.1 Aplysia californica
CCAATAACACACATAGACATTGAGGGTAGCTGGCTGCGCTTGGAGGGTGTTGTAGAAAAGAAATAGTCTTCTTTACTATCAAACATCTATCCTCCTGCTCAGTCCTCCTTTTTTGTATTTGCTACTCTTATGTAACACTTCTAATCTTCAGTAATTATATACTACCGGTGTTGCAAGTGTGGTAAAGTTCTTATTAAACATCGAAATGAATGTTTAATGTGTCTCGCACGCCCATATAATCTCATGCAGTTGCGAGCGCTGTAAAAGCTTACAAAGAAAATGGAAAGTAACACTAATACCTTGAAACATCTAAAACGTATACGAGGGTACTTTTTGTAGATTTTTCCTCAGCATTTAATACAATTCAACCGCATATTGTCATTGAAAAACTTCTGAGTCTGAGAGTTAGTCATCATATCGCAGCATGGGTCCTGGAATTGTTGACAGCTAGACCACAATATGTGAAGCTAAACAACACAAAATCTGACACAATTCTTTGTAACACCGGCGGTCCTCAGGGCTGTGTTTTGTCACCAGTTTTGTACACTATATATACCAACGATCATAGAAGTATGTATAAAACAACACGCTTAATTAAGTTTGCAGATGACTCCGCTATTATTGGATTAATGAACCATGATGAAAAAGAGTATTTCGAAGAAATATGTAGGTTTTTTAAATGGTGCAACTCACATTTTCTAAAAGTGAACCTCTCAAAAACAAAGGAAATGATTTTTGATTTTAGAAGAGAAAAAACCAACAATCCCACCACTCGTAATTGAACAAGAAACTATTGAAATCACGGATTCATACAAATATCTTGGCCTTACATGGCAAAACCACGTAAACAATATCGTTAAAAAAGGTAAATCAGAGGCTGTACTTTCTGAGGAAACTTAAGTCTTTCAATCTGAATCCATCCATCCTTCAGATTTTCTACACCACCACAATAGAAACTTTGATAAATTTTGAAATCACTTGCTATGGTAGCAATCTGGGAAGGCAGCACATTATAAAACTAAATAAGTTGATAAAAAAGGCATCAAGAACAATTGGTAGAGACCTAAGTAACTTTGAATATCTGCACAAGACAAACGTTCTTAAAAAGGCGGAAATAATGCTTAGTGACCATAGCCACCCACTGACATCGGAATTTCAACTATCGACTCAAAGCAAGAACAGACAGATATAGAAATTCATTCGTACCAACTGCAGTGAGGTTACTGAACACACAGTGCTACAAATGAAAAACACACAGTTCTACAAATGAAACAGAGAGAGAGAGAGAGAGAGAGAGAGAGAGAGAGAGAGAGAGAGAGAGAGAGAGAGAGAGAGAGAGAGAGAGAGAGAGAGAGAGAGAGAGAGAGAGAGAGAATGAATGTTTTACGGAGCGGGTTGTCCCAGCCCGTGAGACATGTATTTACTTGGCCTAATGTCCTGTCTTGTTGTGCGTTTGCGTGAGTGCACCTTTAAGTCTAACTTTTGTAACGTCTACTGCCATTGTTAACGACCAAGACAAATTTCTCCCTGCGAGATGAATAAAGATTGTCATTGTCATTGTCATTGTCATTGTCATTGTCATTGTCATGACTTTTAAAATATGTTTAAAAATAACTAAAACAAGAGCGGCGGCCATGACAGAGCACGGGCTAGGATATACTAAAATACAAGTCTATGGCGCTTACTCGGGATGAACGGTAATCAACGTGAATCAAGGCTATCATATTACAATCGATGATGTTCACAATGAGTGCACACCAGTGCCGGGCGGTGCTTGGAGACGATTTATTTCGTGTCCTTCTCCCTAGTTTGCTTTTTATATATTTATTTTTTTAAACGGTTCATCCCTCGGGCGTAGGTTGTCAATAAAGTGGTTAGGCTACAGGACTCGTAGTTGTACAAGGGTGGAGAAGGACAGGCAGACAGAAAAGGAGATGGCAAGACGTCCTAATATTATGTACTGGTTTACAGTTAGGTGAAGCCCCTTGAAAGGCTGAAAATAGAGACTGAAAGGAGAAAAGTGGTTGCCCAAACATCCATGGTACCCCAACTGTCATTTAGACATAGTTTGAAATGTTGAAGGCAAAGGAAGTTGTCTCACTAACAAGGAAATCCCCAATGTCTTGATCGGATGCGGGAGCAACTTTACTTATTATTATTATTATTATTATTGTTATTATTACTATCATTTATTATTATTTTTAATATTAATATTATTAAT
>NW_004798150.1:193293-196459 GCF_000002075.1 Aplysia californica
TGGCTTTTGCTGTCGCCGATGACACCGGTTCTGGCTTATACAATTTCCACTTCCGGATATGCGCAGTTTGCGGGCTTCTCTCTTGGATAATATAGCATTTCTTATTCGTGAAACCTCATGTGATTTGCGGCCCACTTTTACTTCTGCTCTCCAGCGGGGTCTGTCATTTGGTGTACTTTTGTGATAATTACATTATGTCAATAAGCTGTCCACATGTTGTAAGTCCAGAAAACATTTTTTAAAAATGAAAGAAAGAAAAAAACTATTTCATTCTTTAAACGATTCAACCTAATTTATAACAATATATTATTTTCTTTTCTTACCTTTTTTAACAACTAATGTTTGATTTTTTTAAATATTTCTCGAGCACATGCAATCAATAAGAAACCTCAATTTTTTAAAAAGATTCAAATCTTTGGGCTTAGTACACTTGAAGAGTTGGCCGACGATATATTTTATATGTCGTCTCTGCTTTCCTTTGTTCTTTTTTTTCCCTCGTCTCTGCTGTCCTTTTTTCTTCTTTTTTATATATAATTTCTCTAATCTCAGAACTAAGCTCCCGCCCTCCGCTTATCTATTTGTGTGTCTAATAGAGCGTTTAACACAAACAACGAAACAACGAGTTGAAAGATCCCCTGGGTCTGTGGTGTAGCCGTTAAACACTTCGCTGTCCCACACAGCAGACCCGAGTTTGATTACCGAGTGGAAAGAATTTAATGGAATATCTTCGGTCTGTCTACTGGAATATTTTATCCTCACAGCTCGGGTTGACTTTTTGGTAAGCAGAATCGGAAGCCCGCCTCCTAAGTAATCTAAATTGTGTCATTGGGACCGTAAGATCAACTACATATATTTTTAAAACTTAAAAGATGTTTCGATGAGTGTGTCAAATAAACTGGACCATTTTTATAAAAACATACTGAATTTGCTAACTATGACCTCTAACACCCCTCCCCTTCCACGCACACACACACACACACACACACACACACACACACACACACACACACACACACACACACACACACACACACTTTTTTCCTTTCCACCACGTTCTCTTAAGATTAATAAATGTGATTTCATCTAATGGATTTTGCCTTAACTATTATTGATTAAAGCAAACTTCCATAATACTTTGTGCTAGGTGCTTTTTTTTAAATTGTTTATTCAATTGTGTTTAATTCGTCAATCGTATGTCTCTCTTACTTTCTTTTACAATTATATTTCACTCACGCTTCTCTTTTACCTCTTAGCAATAATGTATTTATCATATTTTATATTGTTTTGTATGTAACGTATGTGTATATAGTTATTCATCTATGTATAAGTGTATTCATACATATTATATCCATATCCTCATATTATAAGCTTATAAAAGTATATAGCTGAATATTTCTATCCGTATTTTGTTAGATTATATTTTACTGTTATTCGTAGTACTTTCCTTACAATACATGTGTTCCCCTTTTGTTTGATGTTCTACTTTAGTTAGTTAATTCAGCCATTGTAAGCAATTTGAGTTGTTTACGGTTGTTTTATGATATGAATACTTACGTAATTTATCTTTGTAGTTTAATCATAGTTAATTGACGTCATAATACAAGTCGTTAGTTAAGACGAGATATAATTATATAAATCTTTATTGTTCAGATGCTGGCACATTTATTTTTTGTGTTTCACAACGAACAAACACACTCACACAGGCATGCTCAGAAAGAGAGAGACAGACAGACAGACAGACAGACAGACAGACAGACAGACAGACAGACAGACAGACAGACAGACAGACAGAGAAAGAAAGAGAAAGAGAGAAAGAGAGAAAGAAAGACAGAGAGAGAAAGAAAAGCAGAGTGAGAAAACGAGACGCACACACAAGCTAACACACATAAACATACACACACATACACACACTCGCACGCACGCGCGTGCATACTCGTGGACACACGCTCTCTCACCCACCCTCTCTTCTACACGCATAAATGTACCCAGTATGCTTGGACTCATAACAAAGAGCAGCAAGCATAATATACGATATGCTGTAAGGTCAGTTCGTCTGGCCCCCAGCCATGCTACCATGTTAAGAAAAACTACTTGGAATATGTACGTACGAATGTATATTTATAGCATGCTCAATACTTGGTCGCAACAAAAATGTAACCTTTCATTGAACTCTGCAGTATAAATCAAATGTGCTAATTTATAGATCTATAACTTCTACTACAGGCCTATTAATCACACTCGTGCTAAGCTTAAATGTGACAAATCTGTCATTCAGCACATCAGTATTGTGCAATTTTGTAATTTGATTCTTTTTTTCACAACCGAATAACCATCTCTAACATAATAAACAATAATAATAAATGATAAATAGCGTTTGCAAAGTGCAAATTCCAGTTCACATCAGCCTCTTATTATGTTTTTTTTTTATAGTCTGTATTTAATACTCCAGAATACCATACAGCAATCTACAACTTCGTGGAAAACATACAGTGCAAGCTGCCATTTTACAAGCCTTAAAACACTAACATACTGAAGACACCTTTCGCTGTCTATTGAAAACAAAAAATATACATCTTGTTTCCAAAGTGCATAATCGGTCAATTCCTGTCCCCGGGGTTTTAAGCACCCCGCATAATTTAGCAAAATTTGATCATTTTTCGCATAATTTCTGATTATTTCCTTTATCATTCTTTGTTAAAATTAACAGAATCGCATAATTTCACGTTTTTGGACTCAGGTTGCATAATTTCAGAATTATTTTTTTTATAAAACCGCGGGGACAGAAATACGAGTATTAAGTTAGTTTGAAACAATTTACGGTGGTTTAGGAAAGGAGCACTGTCTTTTCTTTTTGTTGTTGTTGTTTTCTTTGTTTGTTTGTCTCTTGTTTGTTTGTTTGTTTGTTTGTTTGTTTGTTTGTTTGTGCTGTTGTTTTTTGCCCATGTGTCCATTTCTCTTATTATTTTTCTCCTGCCTCCTCCAATCGTTTTCTCACTGTGTACTCGTCGTTTTCTCATCGTTTTCTCGTCGTTTTCAACGTTCTCACCGTGTGTTTCTCTGACACGCCAGGAGACGGGCATCCAGCTGAGCGCCGAAGAGGTGGACACGCTCATCAACGAGCTGGACGCTAATAACGACGGCGAGATCAACTACAGGTCGGGGCCAT
>NW_004798150.1:198697-200035 GCF_000002075.1 Aplysia californica
GTTATCTCAGCATTGTATGATGTATGTAACGTGTGCTAAGAATCAAGTCTAAATACATGTTGTTTTAAATTGTTAAATTATGTTTGAACGTCAAATATTCTATCAAGTCTTATTATGCCCCCCCCCATCTCCTTTTGCAAACCCCAACCACGGGGGGGGGGGGAGAGGCGAGGTTGAAAACGAAGGAATATGGAATATTATTATTGTTGTAATTAACAAATCAGGCAAAGGGATAGATCTAAGCGTACGTTTGTGTGAGCTTGCTGTTGGTAGGGATGCAGATTAAAGACGAAGAGGACATTACCTCGACATTTGTTAAGAAAACAGAATTATGTTATCATAGTTCTTGGTTGAGTATAGTAGGAATTACTGTTTCAGAATTATTGGGCTGAGAGAAATATTATCCCTTAAATAACATGACGTAAGCGAGTATACAGGTTAATTGCTGCTATTATGCAAGGCCACAACACATGCAACCCAGTGTTGAATGGAGTGGTTTTAGTTGGACGGTATTTGAAGACTTTTCCAACTTGGCTTGGTCCAAACGGAGAACGATTTGAAAAAGGAGACCCTACATTTGTGGCGTCGATAGTGTAACTCTAAATTCTAATAATAATAGCTCGTCCATCAACGACTGACGGTGACCAATACATCTGCCGGGTGAATATTTCTTCAGCCAAATAGAAACATTAATTTTAAGTGGCATCTGCTGTGGCCGATGAGGCCAATTCTAGCAGAGAAAAGTTAGTCCGTTATCTAGTGGTTGTTAGGCTGAGGCAAAGATAGTACATAACAAGACGGTCCTCTCAGCCAAAAAAGTGTCCGCCGGAAGTCCGCTCTTTGCTTCAGACGGCGCTGCAGTCTGTTTTGAAGCTCTCTTACGTTTCTCCAGAAGAAGAATAGGAATAGCACCTCCTTGCGTGCTCAGATCGACTGCAGTTCATCAGCTGTTCGGGTTCGTTCAGTGCGGAGTTTAAGGTTGTTGTTTTTTTATTTTAATGACCTCTCGCCTTTCATTCTTAAGTCAAATTAAACGAAGAAAACAGTCACCCCTTCCTCCGGAAGAGGTTTTTTGTCAGCGTAACCATTTAAAAAAGCGTTCTCCCAAAATTTTAATTCTTATTCATTTAAAAAAACTTGTTAATATTTCTCTTTGATTTTTTAAACACAAGTAGGATAACTCTGTTCGCAAAGGGTGCGCATTTGCGAAGAGGGCGCCACCGAATTTTGAGTACACTTTTTAATAAATTGGCTCAAAGAGAGGAGTGGACCCTTTTGTTATGTAGACTCTTTGGCTGAGGACAGACTCGTAATCGTGAGGTTACGAGTTGGGGGGTG
>NW_004798150.1:201233-203956 GCF_000002075.1 Aplysia californica
TGTGTGTGTGTGTGTGTGTGTGTGTGTGTGTGTGTGTGTGTGTGTGTGTGTCTGAATGGTCATTGTACAAATTTCTGAGTCTACGCAGATGAAGAATTCCCTCCTTCGTACATAATTTATAATTATTGTAATATTTTCTTCACTTCGATGATGAAATACATGTACACAAATGTTTTCCTTCTGCATCTCAATCATAGAGACAGATCACAAGGTCATAACATCAATATCAATAGGGTACTTTTTTTTAAATACGTAATAATATTATTAATTTTTCTTTCAGATTTAAATAATAATCAGTATTGTCTTCTATCCAAAATGCCAAATTGTACTCATATATTTATCCTTTGATGAATCATAAATACGTGTACTTTTTTCTATATTGTATATAAGTATGTTTTTATTATGTTAAGTGCCTTTCGTTTTTGTTTTTTCAGTTTGTAATGTTTAAATTTGAAATCAAACTTGTTATTAGACTGTGAGATTTTACTCTCTTTCAACAGTTTCCATTTGCCATATTTTAACGTAAGAATCTTTCTTAGAATGTTGATACCCCAAAAAATTATATTTCTAAGTTTAACCTAAAACAGTGATCCTTTCTTTGATGCCATAACTGCGGGTCTCATTTATAAAACGAGAAACAGTATGATGTAATTTTTCATTGCCTTATTGTGCTTTTTAATCTGTTATATCTTTTGTTATTTCTCTCTTGCAAAAAGACATACTCTGTAACTTTTATCTGTATGACAAACCTTTACAGTTACAACATATTCCAAGCCAAATCTATAATTTATGAATGTTTTTCCATTGTTTTTAAAAAGAATTGCATCAGTTTATCTCACTTTGTGTTCGAATATTAAAAGTAATTTCAAACTTATTTTTGTCAGATTTTTTTTCCCTCCATTTCATTGTCCGAAGAACATGAAGGTCTTCAATTGATGAAACGTTGGTCTGAAAGTTAGTTTCCCAAGTTTTCTTGTTGGTTTTTTTTTTCCTTTTTTTGTAAGTTAATTTGTTCTGTTTATAATAGAAAAAGAAGAAAAACACAATACGAGTATACTATAAGCATTTCTGGTTTTTTTGGACACTCTATATTCTTTCTTTAATTTATTGAGTGTTATCTGCAATGTCCATATCCAAAGCTGCTATTTTATTTTTCTCCTAGCCAGAACAACAGTATTTTCTACTCAAGCATTGTTTCCGTCTGTGATCATGTTGCATTCTTTCCTCAACGCATGATTTGTTCTATCTACATTACGTGCACTGAGGAGTTGGACACAACTGGGTATATTTTTTTAAAATCTTCCATGACGCTTACTCCGCAGATACCCTTAGTGGGCTGCATATACAGTGCAGGATGCATACACTTTAAGTTTTACTACAGTAGTACACCACTTCCCTCTATACAATAAGGTGCAACGCTTCAAAAGAAATTATAGGCAAAAGACAGGAGCTCAATTCCAGCACAGTGAAGTCTATTTGTTTATTAAGTATTTATCTTTCAGTTGTGATAGATATTGTATTACTCTCTATTTGAACAGCCCACCTCCTAAATGACCTGAATAGTGTTGATGGGAACTCCATACATTTCAAATCAAACACCTAATTCAATTATTTGCATTAAATGTTTCTGCACTACCAGCCAAACTGTGAAACATGATAAAGTCAATCAAAATCGTACGAGTTGTTATCATTCTGGAGTGGCCCTGGTTTGAATACCCGACTGGGCATTCTTGACCTGGGGTCGTTTTGTGGAGATTCTCAACCCATCAAGCTTGGTCCTATCTGAGGCAGACCTTAAATTCGGAGGCCCCGCTTTTTAAATAACCTAACTAATAGTGGTGCATTGACAGGGGCATTAAATCCATACCAACTAAAGTCGAAGGACTTTGGCATGTATGCACGTCTGGCAGTAGGGATGACGTGACAAGCATAATAACGACCAACTTGACCAGCAAGTTGAGTCTCTTTAAAATTGTAAAATTCTATGAGGTTGGGCTATTCGTAACGTATCGAGTGTATTTGGGAGACATCGTGGTGAAACCAGGCGCTTTAGCCTCCATTTTCAAGCTAATTTTACGTCTGAAAACAGGCCAACTCCCACTTTCTCCAATTGAAAATATCTGAACTTACATTCAAGATCGATGGGTACTTTTTTCATCGAAAGTAAGACGAATGTTACTAAAAACTTCACATGCCCAATAATTGACAAGCGCTTGCTTTCACCGCGTTGTGACACATTTCATTTAGTTGCATTCCTCTTTAGTCAAAAAGTCATCTTTGCTGCAATAACTCATTGGTTGTATGTACCTATATTTCTGCGAGTAGGGGGAAAAAACATTAATTCATCGACCAACAATATTTTGTAATGTTTTACTTCTCCCATGTCCCACAGCGTTGAATTGTTGCTGTTATTTTTCCATAGGTCATTCAGTTATTGCTATCCACTTCTTAGATATCTTCTGCATGGCATTTTTTATTTTTTTTTAAATATATATTTTTTTTTGGGGGGGGATTGTTGTTCAATGACAACTAAACGTTAATTGAGGATTGTGAGTTAAGAGTGGATAAGTACTATGGAATGATGAGATGTGTTAATTTATCTAGTTTTAGTGTAATATATGTGTGGTTTTCAGTTTGTGTACGTTTGTGAGTTTAATTCTTGTGCCTGTATAACTGTGTATGAGTAATTGTGCGCGTGTGTGTGTGAGTTTGTGTGTGTGTGG
>NW_004798150.1:207643-210143 GCF_000002075.1 Aplysia californica
GGGGGGGGGTCTTATTTATGGACCTAAAATATATTGAGCTATACAAAAAAATTCATTAAAAATTACCAGACCGCCCAGAAAATGCCGGTTTCTTCGATTTCATTATTTTGGTGAGCGCCTGATTTCCCCCGCGACGCACAACATTAATTAATTTACCTGCACCAGCGAGGCGTGCTCGTCTGTGTTGAAGAGCTTCCAGAGTGGACAAAGGTCAATCGGGTTCACTGCCAACATGTCCACTCGGTTGTCCAGGGTAGTTAGAGTCTCTCGCATCAGGCCACCCTGCGGGTCAAACTGCTGGTTGAATACCAACCTGGGAGCAAGAAATGGGGGTTATCAGATAGATAGGATCGTTTACCTATTTTTTTCTTCTTTTTTTTTTTTTTTCTTCTTTTTAAAGGAGGGTGATATTTTAAAAGGGTAAAGGGGAGAGGGGGTTAATTGTTACTTTTTGGGTTTCACTTTTGGGTGGGAAAGAGGGTTAAGGGTAGTGGAGAAAGGAAAAGTAGACAAATTTGAAAAAATAAAAGGGATTTTTTTTTTCGAAGTAAAAAATAAGAAGGTGCTTTAGTTTCATGTTAGCGATCCAGTAGCATCTGAGCGTTAACTCTTCTGCATGATGAGTTTCATCAACAAGACCTTCCAGCCAAATACTGCAGAAGAGGTAGCGCTCCATTGGTAAAGATCTTTTAACTAAATTCCATTATACATTGGGCTCATTGATTTTGATTTGTTTAAAGGAGAAAGTAGGTCGAAGTTGTTGCTGATGTTACTTCGGTTTGCTTTTTTCCTGGGAAATTTGACCAGTAATGCATTTTTATGATGATTTGGCGAACAGGGCATCCTTCAAAAAGACTTTGAGGCCCTGGTTGTGATATTGTTCACTATTGTGTCGAACAATTTGGTATTTTTTTAAAAATGGGGTGGGGGGTGATCACCTAGTTTGTGACAAATAATTGTTATTGAATGTTCTTCTTGGAAGCTCATTTAGGTGGATAGTACGGAGTACGGAGCGATGTTAACATCTTAAATGTAGAAAAAGCGGGCGTTGGCTATTTTAAAAAAGTTGACAAGAAGTAGCATAGACACTGGTTGTGAGGTGCACAATCCATTCAAAATTGTAGAAAATATGGTGAAAGAGGTACAGTCCATTTAAAGTCGTTTTTTTTTTTTTTTCTTTCTGTTTGGGTTTTTTAAATTGCTTTTTTGAGTGAAATAAGAATACAAACTGGGAATTAAACATGATGTTTGGCGACTGCAGACTAACTAACTTCAAAACAACATGATGTGGCCCGATTTTAAAGAGCTGACAGGAAGTTTTGATATTACAGTTCTGCTTAAAATCGTGTGCTGTGGTTTGCAACTGGGAAATGGAAAAGGATATGAAACTTAGTTGTGCCTATGCCAGTCAATTCATTAGTACATGTACAACCAAATTTACAGGGTTATCACCGTTATCAACTCTAAGAGTAAACTGATAAACAAGTATAATGTAGATCTAGTTTCAGTAGGAATTTTGCGGCACGCTGCAACAAAATAGGTCACCTAAGTGCCGAGAGATTAGAGTTAATACTACAGAGTAAAATTTAAAGAAAAGAAAGAGAGATAAGGACAATAGATGTTTGGTAGGGAAGAAGGAGCGAACCACCCCAGACGTCTGCCAACCACCCATAATTCGAATTTAGAAATTGGGGACTTGACCCATGCCTATCCGCACCTGGCACAAAGTAACAGAGCAACCGATGTTGCTTGAGACATATTCGCATTCCTACCAAAAAACAAAAAAAGAATTTATATTTCATATTGCTTATTAGATGTTGAAAGAGTGCAACTAGTCAATATTTATGAAATTCAGTATTAATGTAAGATACTGAGATCAACAGGGACAGTAACAGTGGAAACAGCACTCACAGCTGCAATATCGGGATTTTGGAAAAAGAGAAAGGGGGTGAGGGAGAGAGGGGGGGGGACAGACAGACAGATATACAGACAGACAGACAGGGAGTAAGAGAGCTAAGGGGGAAGAAAGAAAGAGAGGGCGATAGAGAGGGGGGAGGGATGGAGAAAGTAAGAGAGTGGCTCAACTGTATCAGCAGCACCCAAACTGAACTACAAACAATACAATTAATAAATTAAGATTCTATAAGCTACCGACACACCTAAAAATGATGTTGAGGCAAGCGGCCTTGAGAGGTTCGTGGGGGTCAATGTCACCTTCCTTGTCAATGAGCCTACTGACTGTGTCTATAATCTCTGAGCCCAGTTTGTCCTCTATGTGCCTTGTGTCCGAGCAGTAGGCGTCGATGCTAGCCGTGAGGAAGGCTTTGCGGACAACATGCTTCTCTGTGTTGTCAGCCGTGCATAAACCTGGATGGATGGGTAAATAGATAGATAGATAGATAGATAGATAGATAGATAGATAGATAGATAGATAGATAGATAGATAGATAGATAGATAGATAGATAGATAGATTCGAACTTCGAAATAATTTTTGTTTCA
>NW_004798150.1:217686-221410 GCF_000002075.1 Aplysia californica
ATTATCTATCTATCTATCTATCTATCTATCTATCTATCTATCTATCTATCTATCTATCTATCTATCTATCTATCTATCTATCTACATGTATCTATCTGTAATTAATAATAATATAATAACTCAATAATGACTTTTTAAAAAACGAAAGCGAAACCGGAAGCATACATAGATTCTATGCAAATCAAAAACTTTCAAGATCTACAAGAAACACAAACACACATGTTTTAGCTGAGCGTTGAATGACGACGTGCTTTTTCAGCCTTTGGTCTGTTATCATTTAGGTACGTGAGTAAGGAAATATAATGGGGGGTGTTTTCTACTTGTTTTTATTTTTCACATAAGTTGAAACTGTTCAACACCAGTGAAGCTTCCCTTGTAGGAGGAATACTATAATCTAGATATAGATCTAAGTCTAGATCTAGATCTAGATCTAGCGACCACTATAGTATGATGAAAAGAGGGATGATAGATCCCTGAAGGCGAAGGGAAGACTTCCGTAACGAGCGACCACTATGAGATAATAGCAGAATTGATGGGTAGGGTTTGGGTTAGGGTTAGGGATAGGCCTCTTCTTTATTGTGTTTGATGGGGTGGTCGCTCGTTATGGAAGTTCTTCCGATCTGAATTGTGGAAGCTTTCTCAGTTTCTTGTTGACTTGATACAGATACGGAGTCTAGACTAGTCTACGACACGTACACGGCACGGTAACCGGGCTCCTAGCCTCAGCAATGTCTACGTACACGGTAACCGGCAACTGGGCACGTCGGCCTAGTCTCCGTGTCATTTACACGGTAACCGGGCATGTAGCCTCAATACTATACCTTCGTACATGGTAACCGGCAACCGGGCATGTAGTCTCAGTTGAGTGTCCCGTACACACGGTAACCGGGCAGTTCAGTTTTTGTCATCTGGTGTAGCCATCCCCACCATCCCCCGACTGTACCTTTTTAAAAAAATCAATAATCCCCCCTTTCCAGAGCCCTTTACTTCGCAGCGCACAGACTTTTAATGAACTTTGGTGACCCCAACTGGTACTCACAATGTGATGCGCACGCGCAGGTTCACTGACTGGTCACGTTGGCGAGCCCGACAAGACGCTTGTATGGCTTTCTTTTTTTTCAGCAAGTGACAGCACAGGACTAATATTGGAATGAATTATTTTCATTCCGGTTACCGTGTACGTAGATACTGAGACTAGGTGCTCGGTTAACGTGTACGTAGATACATGCCGTTAAACGTAGAAGACGCCTCTTTCTGATTGGCTGCTAATTTTTGTAATGTGATGTCATCACTTCCTGGGATACCCACAGACTCCGTGGAGGTACCGCATGGAATGACGTGTTTTCGGTAACATTTCTGATTTCCTAGATCTAGATCTAGATTCTAGATCTAGATATAGTACTTAGACATGATGGCAGATCACTCAGATCTAAATCGTTGATGCTCAGTAGAACAGTAAGATTAAGAACGCTGAAATTGAAACACGGTAAATGCAAAGACAATATACCGCATCAAAATTGCCGTAAAGACACTGGAGGATTAGATCTAGATCTCCCCCCCCCCCCCCCCCCCTCCTGCATTCTTCATCACTATACATTTTTTAAAAACAAACTACAAAAACAAAGCAACAAATTATAATTAATGGGACAAACTGTTTTTCAGTCGGGAGGAGGAGAAGAGAAAAAAGAACTGTCCGGGACCGGGATCGAACCGCTCATAAAACTTTTGCATGACTTCAAATGCAGACGCGCTGTCTATTCGGCCATCAGAACATCTGACTGCGAGAGGTAGATTAATATTTATATGCATAGCAAGGAGATTAAAAGACACTTCCATCTTTGGTGCCATGCGGTTGGCTATACTTAGATGTAGTCACGTGATCGGAGGGGTATCCTGGTTTGACGTCAAACAAGATGGGCGCCACACCTAAAAATAGTTTGCGTCCTTCTTAGTTTAATCGTATGTCGTAGAAACTGAGACTAGGTGCCCGGTTACCGTGTACGTAGATACTAAGACTAGGTGCCCGGTTACCTATATAATCAAAGTGAAGAAACGGTCATTTTTCTGCAGGTTTGTTCGTGGATTTTCAATCAAATTTTCACTTTTCGGCTCAACACCTTTCATGCCCATTTAAAGAACACATTTTTATGTGGATTTAACTGAAAAACATTGATAAAAAATAAAAGGTACAAAAAAATGTAAATTTTCAGTTTCCTCAGGCTCTCAAGCTAAGGAAATTATAACTCATCTTCGGCAGCCATTTTCTTAGTACTTTTACCTCTGAAACCAGGCTATCCCACCTTCTTCAATGGCAAATATCTCGACTTTTATTCAAGCCCAAGCTAGATGGATATTTTTTAAACTGAAAGCAAAGCAAATAAATAAGCTTTCAGATATCAATAACAGTGTACCCATAAATTGAAGAGTGCCTGATTCCACCACGTTTCGACACGTTAGTTAATAAAACATAGCTAGCTATACCTGAATAGAAGACTAATTTTCAAAGTCGTTTATCAAAGCTAAACTATGAATATGATGCAAACCTAAAAGTGACTGACCTCTTGTACATAATTAGTAGTCTAGTACCAACTACCCATTATATTAAGCTCCTTGACGAGCTAATAAAAAATGATTTATACAACTCTAAGGAGTTGTCATCCTATCCTCTAATGCTTTTGTGTAGGCCTCTTTATCTTTTGACCCTATTCATTACACGTATATGGAGAGTAGGCTTTCACTTTATACAAAACTTGCGGGACTGTCGGATTTTGTCCGATTTTTAGCCATGATTTTGGTTTATATTTGAGCTATATACAACAAAAAGAATCTGAATTTGTGTGTGGTTTTAAAAGGGGCAGTCGTAGATTTTATTATTGTTTTTTAAAAGTGTACAACTGCAGTAAATCTTTTAATCCTTGACATTCTATTAGATATGGCTGTATACTCATTATTATTCTGCAGATGACAGCATGGATCAAAGATGGGACACACTGGTGGGTACTATAGACCCAGTTATACTGGAAGCTGTCTCGGCTTTAAACTTCACAAACATGACTCCAGTACAGGTATGTTTTTCATCGACCATTGCAAGCAGACTCTAGGTTAAATTAAAGTTCATTACAAGTAATCAATAATCGCTGCTTTTCTTCAGTGATAAAGAGAGATGAAATGAAGCATGAATTTCATCCATGCTTTTTTCCTTTCTTTCTTTAGAAAAAAGAAAGATTATTTTCAGCATGCCAGTCTTTGGTATTTATGTGTTTACGGTGGACTAAATGTAATTCTTAGTATCTCTTCACCTTTGTATTGAAAAGGCACTGTTGTGACAGAGGTCCCACTAAAAAAAAATTAATTAGTGATTGTTCTGTCTAGGCGGTAAATATTGATATTGTGACTTATTTCCCTCTGGAGAAAAATGAAATCTCACTATATCTTGAATGTGAGGCTTCATGGTGAAATCAGGTGCTTGTCAAAATAATGAAACCAAAGAAAACTGCATTTTTCGGGGGGTTTGCAGTTTTTATCGATTTTAAAAATATTGAGTTCAACCCCTTTTATGTCCATTTATAAACACATTTCTGTGAGGATCTTACTGAAAAACGTTGATTAATCTAATGGTACAAAAACTTTAAATTTTAAGTTTCCAAGGAGTGAAACTGTGAAGGTTACCAAACTCTTATGACCATTTACTTGATAGTTATGCCTCTAAAGCCAAGGCCCCCCC
>NW_004798150.1:234140-235772 GCF_000002075.1 Aplysia californica
GACAGGTTTGCTTGCTTTCAGTGGTAAAATTAGCGAGGACATGGCAACCAAAGTTTCGTAGCTTCCATAGCTTGAGAGTCTTTGTAAAGTGAACATTTACATTTTTTGTGACTTTAAACAATGTTATTCAGTAAAATCCACACTAAAATGTGTTCTTCAATGGGTATAAAAACTAGGGAAAAAAAACTGCCCTTTGGCCAAGAAAGGCTGATTTCTTTGATTCCATTATTTTGATGAGCTCCTGATTTCACAACGGTGCCTCTTTATTGATAGACATTAAATTCGATTATTTTGGTGGTGAACGACATGATTTCTTTTCATTCACAACTCCAAAATGCCGCCTCGAAAAAGAAGTTTATTGAAGCATAGCTTTTCGTGTGCGGCCTCACCTCCGTCTGGTTCTATGTCTCACTTTGATTACCCTGTCAAGAATGTCAGCCTTCGACACTGTCACCAAGTGCCAGATCAACAACAAACATCGCCGACCATGGTTCTTCATTTATTCCTTTGCCCGGATGCACTAAAAAAAGCGATAATTATCATTATTTCTTATTCTGATCTTTCCCCGTCGTCCAGCTGTTTAGGCTGTCCATGTAGGTTGATCTTGGTCCACCTCTTCTCCGTTTACCTTTAGTTTTGTCTACACAAGAGTTTTAAATGTTCAAGGGCTTTATGTCAATTCACGTGTCCTGGAAACTGCATTAACTTGGCTTTTCCTCATATTCGTACATTACCCGACTCGTTGTTGGCCCAGCAGGTGGGAGACTTTGGCTCCAGCTGTTACGAGCAGCAGCAGAAGTACCACTACATCCAGTCGCGGTACTACCGTGCGCCGGAGGTCATGCTGGGACTGCGCTATGGACCGGCCATAGACATGTGGAGCTTCGGCTGTGTGCTGGGGGAACTGGCCACGGGGGCGCCGATATTTGTGGTGAGAAAAGATGACCTCAATGAGGTTATACGGTACAACACGGATATGTCGATCCCAGAAAACTCGAAATCACGCATTTGTCGAACTGTGACTGCAGTCCCGGGGTTTTTTTTTCGTCGACCTTCTTCATCTTTGTAAGATATCCCGTGAACTACAGATCCCTCGACTACCGAGGCCGGTCCTGACAATTTCGATCTATCCGTGTTATACTGTATTTAGTACTAGAGTGCGTGGCAGGGATGTCCCCCACGTAAACGAACGGCGGGGGAGGGGGGGGTGCGTGTGCATACTGTGAGACGTTAAACCTAAGGGGCAAGACATGGGCAGTTCAACAGACGGGTGAGTACTTTTTCAGAATCACGTGGAAACGTCTAGGTAGTTTTAGGAGGGAATCTACAAGCTTGCACTGAATTATGGGGGCGGGGTGGTGTTAATATACTAGAGCTCGTGGGGGGCGGGGTGGGGGCTTAGACTGTTCATGTCAATGGGGATACGCCAACCATGAGGATGAAGGAAAGAGGGCCCCCATGTCTGACACGTGTGACGTCACTTCTGCAAGCTCTAGTATTATATTATAACCTCTTTGGATGAGATATGATTGTCCAGATGTTGGTGTATTTGTTTGGCGTTTCACTACATACAAACACGCACGTGCACAAACATAATATGAGCGCGCGCGCACACACACACACACACACACA
>NW_004798150.1:235872-267016 GCF_000002075.1 Aplysia californica
CATCTACTTCAATCGCAAATATCTTGACCTCTTTTCAATATACAGTCAAACCTGCCCTGACGGCCACCTGCACAAACGGCCATTTTCCAATTCCCCCCCTTGCGTTTTTTCTATATAATTTAAGTGTGTAAAACGGGCACCTGTCCAACGCGGCCGTGGCCACCATATTTTAACACACAACCCCTATCACACTAAGCAATAATACCTGTCTTAGACGGCCACCTTTGTGACTCCATTACGTTTTGTCATAAATTGTGCATTGGTCCCTGGCGTTGTGGGAGAGCCGTCATAATTCAATCACCTGTCGTCGTTGTTGTTAGGTAGTCCCTCCAACCGATCATATGTTGCATAGGCCCCTCCCACTGTTGACCAATAGCTACTAATTTTCAGCTGTTGGTGAGGTAAGCGTGTGATCCCTCATAACCCATAAGCCCAGCCCAGAACTCTTACACTAATCGTAAGTGAGATGAGTGGGCACTGTTTACCCAGTCTGTAACAAAGGACGTCAACATGAACTTGTGACAGAAGCGTCGCTCGTTCTCCAAGTGGTGGCGACCCATTTGTTTGTTTTAACATGGCACTCGGTCTTCCTCGTGGGATACATTTCGTTTTATTATCACCCTTGTGCAAAATCAGCAAGAAATAAAAATTACAAACAAAATACAAATCACCACCAACAACAGCAACAACTAAAACAACAACAATGCAGCTACTTTCGATTGGGACCTCAGATGGGAATGATTTGTTTTCTTCATCTTGATCAGTCCTGCCTAAGACGGCCACCTGTCTTAGTCTTACACAGGTTTGACTGTAGATGGATATTTTTTCATGAAAAGCAAAATAAATGAACAAGCTTTAAGGTGATACCAATAAGGCCACATACCAAAATCTGGCAGGCGCCTGATTCCACTGCATCATGACACACATTCATTGTTTCTGGTTGAACGACATGACATGCTCATTTTTGAAAATAATCTCACTAATGTTGATCAGCTTAAAAATTTTACAAGGTTTTTAAGGCTTTCAGCTTTAGTGATTAAATTCTCCTAATTTGCATTATTTATTCACTTGTAATTTTTTTTTTGAATGTTTGTTAACACTTTGCAGTCACACAGCCAGCAGTACAAAATGCCCCATCTGGTCACCCAGCCAGGGGAGTGACCGCAACAGACTTCTCGGGCCTGGTGCGGGACCGGAACGGATAATTTTCACTGACGCATTATTGCGCCAAGTGACCTCAAAGTGCTACAGCAGACCTCAAATTTGAAAATAAAACAGTAACCAATATAATGGTAGAGAGTATTTGTGTTCTAACAGAATAGATATCAAAGTTATTCCCTCAGTCTATGAACAGTTAATATAAATGCACTGTTTGCCTATCTAGCATCTTTTACACTTTTGGCCTCTCTCATTTTTTTCTTCACAACTTCATTTCAGGCTGCCTGCATCCCTCAGTTTGTACGCAACAAGGATGTGGCAGTGGAGGCCGTCACTGGCAGTGGCAAGACTTTAGCTTTTGTGGTCCCCATGATGCAGATGCTGTGCAAGAGAGAGATACCTTTGAAGAAACATGAGGCAAGAAGAGATCTGTTGTGTGTGCATGCTTTAAACTGTCTCTCACCATTCCTGTTTTCTCTCTGTTTGGCTTAAGGGGACTGCCTTATAACCTCAGGGATCAACCGTTGTATGGCTTGCTGACATGTAAGAAAGTGGGTAATTTTATACATAAGATTCAAATCATTTTAGTTCTATAAAGCATTAACCTCACAAATAAAGCTGGGATGGGTTGTCTTCTATAGATGATTTAATAGCAAATGTTTTGAAAAACTCAACTACATTTAGGAAAAAGTAGGACTGGTTTGGCTCATACTATGTATTCTTTAATATATTTTTACTTGTCCTAAGTGCTAATAAGTTGAGGAAAGGGGGAGGGGATTGTGATCTGTAGAATTCTATCACATTCTGGGAACATTTGAAACCCATTCTGATCAGACAGCTGAGCAAATATTGTGTTTGTTTGTTTGTTTTGTAAAGTGTTTTACGGCGCTCGCAACTGCATAAGGTCATATGAGCGCGCGGGACACACCTAATATTTTCAGTTGGTAGGAAATTTTTTAATTTTGCCCGGGTGGCGGCCGAAGCCTACTCTTATCGATTTTAGACCTCCAAGGGATCTTTAACGTGCGCAACTTGCACACGGGCCCTCCGAGATTTTTCGCCCTTGTCCGAGAAGGCTAGGTGTAGATCTTTCCTACCAGAAGATCAGGGGTGTGGCAGAAAGACAGCAGTAAGGAGGGGCCAAGGAGTAGCAGTAGAAAGGCTGCAGAAAGAGTCAGGAGCCCAGAGGAGGGGGCAAAGGAGGTGAGGGGGTGGGGGCAGAAAGTGGAAATGAAAGCAGACAACAGAACATTGCTAGAGAGCAGGAAAGGAGGTGAAAGGAGACAATTTTAGAGAAGAAAATTTTTTGGTCGCTACCCGGATTCGAACCCGGGACCTTTGAATGAGAGGCCAACACCTTAACCTCTAGGCCACGAGAGCCCCCTAAATATTGTGTGGGTAGTTTGCAGGTGGTCTGGTGTGGTATGCTCCTTCTTTCTTGTGAAACATTGATCGTCCTTATCTCTGTGCTTTTTCTTTCTTGTGCTTGTTACTCTCTTGTAACAACTCTAACCTTCAGCACTTATTTGACCTTATTGTGCAGCAAGTGCCGTTAAACTCTTACTAAAACAAAAAAGCAGTAACTCAACAATTTAAAACTTTCTTTTCTTGTGGTTTCAAGGTCGGAGCCATTGTCCTCACGCCAACTCGAGAGTTGGCCTTCCAGATCATGGAGGTCGTGTCACACTTCATCAAGTTTTTACCACAGTTTACTTCAAACCTGTTGATTGGAGGAGTTAATCCGCAGGCTGACTTGGACAGGTTAACGACCAGTGGGTGAGCACTACTGATTGTTTGTGCATTTCTGTATGGTTTGTGCTTGTTTAGGGTTTTTTAAAATCTTATTTATAATCAAACTATATTTCTATTGCAAAAATGGTTTATTTCTGCTCAGTTATGGTGTTTATTTCATGCCATTAGGGTTACATAAAGATGAAGTTATATCGAGAAGTTTGTGATGCTGTTGGCCATATTTTACCAAGCTAGAAATGGCTGACATTATATATCAGCCAATGTGGGTGTTTGGCAGGTGCTCTGGTGTGGCTTTCTTCTCCTTTCCTATCCAACATCTATTGTCTTTATCTTTCCTCCTTTTTTGTGTTGGTTACTCTCTTATAACACCTCTAATCTTTGGCACTTACACTTACATGACCGTACTGTGTTGCAAGTGCCGTAAAACTCTTACTTAAACTAAACTAAAACCATCAGATTCCAACTGGAGTGTGAGTGACTAGTCGAGTATAGTAGAAGAATAAGCTGTCCATAATGGGGGGTTATATGCGGTAGTGAAAATTGCAGTTTAGTTTGTTTATTTGCTTATTCTTTCTTTCCAGTGGTCACATCCTGATTGCAACTCCTGGGCGATTGGAGGACCTATTTCAACGGAAGGAGTCAGGGTTCAGCCTACCTGCAAGTGTAAAAGCCCTGGTCTGTAAATTCTGCTGCTATTTTTTCCCCCACTTTCTCTTATTTTACTCCCTGTCTTAATAGTTTGAATGGAAGTGGTTTAGTGCTTGCAAAGAATAACTGTATCTAACCTAATACATGTGTGTTTGCTTTTTGGTACAACGTGGTATTTTTATACTTTGTATTACTGAAGCTGATGAAGCTACATTATTAGTTTTATCATTTGGAAGTATTTTTAGTACCTGGTTTGCATTATTTTCTGTTTCTTACTGCCAAAATTGTTCATTATGAATAATTAGCCTTTTAAAAAATCAATGTGTCATCTCTTTAACTTTGTTACATGAATGTTCTAGTCTTATGGATTTTAAGGCGTAGTTACCTGAAAGAGCTAATATTCTATAAATGAGGAATCTTGCTCTTGCAATAAATTGTGCATACACAGAGAAACTTCAGAGAGGGAAATGAAGTTGTGGTTTTTTTCTGCTTTGATTTTTTTTAAATAGAAAAATTACTGCTGAAATATTGTGATTATTTTTTGTGGGAAGATGAGAAATTATAGACAGAGCGCTTTTAAAAAAATATTCCCTTTGTAAAAATTGGAATGGCTGACTTATAATATTATGAATACAACTGCCTCAAAAAAGCTTTTCCCTTTATTGTTATTCTTTATTTCTTTCAAACAGGAAGTTCTTGTCTTAGATGAGGCAGACAGACTTCTGGATATGGGATTTGAAACAAGGTATGAAACAATGAGGTCTTGCGAAGTTTTCTCATTGTCAGCACTGCGAAAGCTAAATTTTTTGTACCATTTAAAAGAGTAATCGTCTTTCCCGTTTGTTGAAGATGCTGTGGCATAGACGTTAAAATCTCATTTATTATCATTTGTTCTTTCTGATGGAATACTCACATCACTTCACAGTAGCTGACCATTCCTTATTTGACCATCTCAGTCTCCATCTCCATTGATTGACCTGTTTTAGATTCTCAAGGCGTGTTTACAAAAAACAGCCATAACTTTGACAAATTATATTTAGCACAATGGATGTTTGACCACCCCTCAAACTACTGTAATTGGAAAAAAATGTAACCATGAAATATGTTTTGATGTAGAGTGTGCATAGAAAGAATTATCAGATGTAGAAATGGGAACAAATGGAGTGACGATGCTGAGATAAAGGGTTCTTCTGGTTCACCACTTAAAATGCTGATCCAGAGGGAAGGAGCTAAAGATGCTGACAAGTGATTATATACTTCCTTTTTCCTTTTCTTTTTTTTTTTTCAGTTGTATTTTTCAGTCTTAAAGAAAAATTCTATCACTGCTCTCCTCCCTCCCTCCCCCCCCCCCCCTCTAAATGTTTGTTGTTTTTTTAATGTATGCTTGACAATTTGTTTCCCCTTGCATTCTCAGCATCAACACTATCCTGAGCTACCTGCCGAAGCAGCGACGGACAGGGCTGTTTTCAGCCACACAGACAGATGAAGTAGCCAAGCTGATTCGGGCAGGTCTACGCAACCCTATGCAAATCACGGTCAAAGAGAAGCAGAATCGCATGGGTCTCAGCCAGAGGACTCCCACTACTTTGAAGAATTATTACATGGTACGGTTTCCAGTGGGGGGAGGGGGGGGGGGGGGGGGGGCAGGGATATTATTTATGGTGGTAGTCACCATAAGTGATACTTTTAGTACGTGCTTTATGAGTGATCTGGCAAGACATAAATGTGGGTGGATGACGCTTGATAACAAATGGAAAAATGATGTTCAGAGCTTTGAGGTTATTACGTCTCTGAATTTGACATTTTGGGCTCTTGTGGGTTTTTTTTTCATGAACAAAGTCAATGAATGGTGGAGCTGGGTTTCCTGTTCTTCCTGGAATACTTTTCAACTCAGCTGGGAGTTTTGACTTGAGATATACAGGCCTGTCTTTGAAATGACACGCACAGTTGCCTAGTATGGCCTTGTACTTTGTTTTTAGGACTGGACTTTCCACTTTTACCTTTATTTCCGCTGCATGACACCCTAAGGGCTTAGCTGTCTGTCGAGTACTATAAAATCTGATCAGATCACATCAATCAGATTACGCTTTATATTGTCCATATTTCATCGGAAATCAAGTGTGATCCATCTCCCAATAGCTTTTTCATCATTAGTCTGATGCTATCCTCAAGCCTTGCCTTCACAAACATGAAGTCGATAGGGGTACTTTGGCATGAGAGGCAAGGAATTGGCATGAGTGGTTGGTGGTTGGAGGGCGCCACTGGTAAATCCTATTTTATTTTATTTTCCTACCTTTTGTATCCATCTGTCTGTCTGTCTCACTTTTCCCTGACATGGATGACCACCATCATGTCTATGTGCTTTTTAATATTCAATCTAAACGATGAGGAGTTTTCCTAGAGATAATCCCACCCCTGAATATTTTGAGTGATTTATTGACTAAGTGTCCGAGTATGCTAGCTCAGTAAAGATTGCGGGTGGCTGGAGGGCACTACTGGTATATCCTACTTCTTTTCTTTCCCTCTATTGTTTCTGTCTATCTGTCTTGCTTCTTCCCTGCGCTATATGACCTTTCTTGTGTGGATGTGCCTCTTTTTACTCAAAGGAAAAAAAAACAAGTAAAGATTTAAGTGTGTCTTTTTTTTTTTCCCAGTATGTGGAGGCAGACGAGAAGTTCAACCAGCTCGTACATTTCTTGCAGCAACACAAGCAGGAGAAGGTGATGGTGTTCTTCAGCACCTGTGCCTGTGTGGACTACTTCTCCAAATGTGTCCAGCAGTAGGTTCACTGATCTGAACTGTTTAAACAATCGTCAGAGGGGGGAAAGTTGTCTGTGTACTTCTTTTTGTGTGTACCCACGGCAATCATAAATAAGCTTGATGGTTGTGAAACAAATTGTGTCCTTTTTCTTTTGCCAGGCAAAATGTCTGTGCCCACTTTGAATGAAATTGATCTCTAAAAATAATGTGGTTACACACCCCCCTAAACAAGACATTTTCTGCATTTAGACAAATGAAGAGGTAATTCCCCCCCCCCCCCCCGATCATCTGTCTTTCCCCTTTATGTGTATAGTGGTAGCCTCTTTTGTAACTATTGCTGTGGGTGGTTGGCAGATGCTCTGGTGTGGTTTGCACCTTCTTTCCTATATAAAACGTCAAACATTGAAAGATGGTAAGTGGGTGGTTGGTGGTTGCTCTGATGTGGTTTGCTCCTTCTTTCCTATCAAACATATGTTCTTATCTCCCCTTCTTCTATTTTGTGTTTGTTACTCCCTTGTAACACCTCTAATCTTCAGCACTTATATGACCTTATTGTGTTGCAAGTGCCATAAAGCTTACTAAAACGAATGAAAGGAAGTAATGTTTGTCACATGTAATGACTAGAGAGGTTATATCTCAATCATGAAATAAATCAAAAGAAATTTTCTGGATAAAAGAAATGATTAAAAAGATCTAATTTTCCCACAGGTTGTATATTTCTATTTGTTAATTAAGTCAAAAGTTTTAAAGGAGGTTCTTGGTTTGTTGTTGTCTGTTCGTCATTCGCCCCCAACGTATTTTTTGCTATATTCCTGAAGTTCTTTTGTGAAATATATTTACTTGTGGTTTTCTTGCTGTTATTTTCAAGGTAGTCAATTCTGTTATAATTGATGTGATTGCATTATCTTGCATACTCATCTTGTCCTGCTGATGTGCACATGAGATTTCTAAGCTGTAACAAAAAATTGTCATAGCTTCTGAAGAAAAATTACAAATAAACTTTCATTTTTAACTGGAAAGAAGGTGTTTGCCTCATGTGCCAATATATACTATCTGGTTCGAGCGCCAGTCCATGTTGGCGTATCACTGGACCGCTTTGATTTTTTGGGGGGGCTTTCCTCTCTTTGCTGTGTCAGATGAATTTTAAAAAACGGAAGTCTGATGTGCACTTAAGGTCCCTTATAGAGGTCCTAGTAGTTATCTTACCTTTCATGTATTTGAAATAATCTAGAGCAGTGCTTGCCAACCCAGGTGATATCGCACACTGGCGGGTAATTCTGTAATTTTTGTGAGTGGTGAGGATCATTCTGGTACTTATATATCAATAAGTAGTATTAAATGCCCCGCTTAAAAATACATGCAGGTAGGCAGTGCGAAAATATTTGCCTCTTAAAAGTGGCAGTAGTGAGTGCTGACTATAATAAGGTCAGCAAGCACTGGTCTAGTCTTTCTGTCATTTTGGCTGTTCCTGTGGATGGGTGCTCTGGTGTGGTTTGCTCCTTTTTCCTGCAAAAAAATCTTTCATCCTTATAATTCCTCCTTTTTTGTGTTTGTTCCTCTCTTGCATCACCTCAAATCTTCGGCACTGTATGATGTATGACCTACTTGTGTTGCAAGTGCTGTAAAACTTTTACTAAAACAATGTTCCAGTGGGGTTCTCATGTGCACTGATGTAATGGCTCGAGGGGTGGACATTCCAGATGTGAACTGGGTGATGCAGTACGATCCTCCCAGCTCCGCAAGGTGAGTTTGTTCATTTAATTATAGTAACCTTATCGCCTGCATCAATTGGGTACTCTTCCTAGATCTTGCAGTTTGTCTTTATCATCATATTTTGAGTTTGGAAAACATTGCCAGTTTATGTCAGAAATTAATGAAGCCTCACAGACAGTAGCTTCGTGTAAGTTTTATTTTAAGTTTTTAATACATATTCTTAAAATTTAAAATGTAGTGTTCAAGTGAATATTTCGTACCCCACACAGAGAAATGAAAAGTGTCATCCTGATAATTCCACTTGATGTAGGAAGTCCTTGTGAAACTTTCTATCTCAAAAGTGAAATAGTGAGTAGAAACAGCTAAATGCAGGGATTCTCCTGATTCTTTGTACTGACTGACTCTCCTCTCTTGTGTTCAGTGCATTTGTACACCGGTGTGGTAGGACTGCCCGCATTGGTAACCAAGGCAACGCACTGGTGATGCTCCTGCCCACTGAGGATGCTTATGTCAAGTTCATCGAAATTAACCAGAAAGTACCTCTCACGGAGATGCCTAAACAGACAGATGTGCAGGAAATGTCCACAAGAATACAGACAATTGCAGTGAATGACAGGTACATAGTGTGATGCTTGCTTTGTGAATACCTTGTACAGTTTTAAGACAACCAGAAATGTCATAGATTGTTCAACTGTAATATCCAAACAGATTTGTTGTTATCAATCCAGACCCAAACAGCTTATAATTTATACCCCTTTCTACAGTAAAAATTCTAGGTGGCAAAATGATATTTGCACAAGTCCTCGTACAGTGTGTTTGTGAAATGCTCACTTGAGCTGCCTGTGGCTACAAAATACATTTGTATTAACACTTGTGGTACTATGACTTTGGGGGGGAAAGTATGTAAAACACTGTTGTGGTATGTTTAGAGAATTGATGCTTTGCTTGTTTTTTGTGCTAGCATATCTGGTACTAGTGCCAGTGCATGGGGAATGTCAGTTGATTTTTTAAACATTTTTAGGGGACATTTTTTCTTTATAGCTCTTTCCCATTTGTCTATCTGCTTAAATTAAATTCTTTCTCATTTATTAATTTGCCAATAAGCACTGATCTTTGCATGGCACTCTTGTAGACCAGTATCTTGTCTTGGATGAAGGTAAATATTATATTATAATATTGTCCTTCATCTAGTTATGGCAGAATCATTTCCCTTAAAATTAGGCAATCAGTGGTATTTGACACAGGACTGCATTAAAACCCGCAATACTGCTAACTTCGAGCTCGTCCCTGGGTTGGCGGTATAATGGGGTTTGTCTGTTGTCAAAACTTTCCCTAGAGGGTGGCAATTTCCACGTAATGGCCCAATGCAACTCAACCTCAAATCATGATTATTTCTTTTGTATTACATTTTCTTTTTGATACATTTTGATGAGCTCTATTTGTACGATTTTGTTTATCATTTTCTTCTTACAGAGCAGTTTATGAGAAAGGCTTGAGAGCGTTTGTGTCCTTTATCCAAGCTTACGCCAAACATGAATGCAGTTTGATTCTCAGAGTGAAAGGTTTGTTCACTTATTTTCGTTCAAGCCAGTTGAATGTTGTACTGCTAGACACAAAATTGGACTGGGGGGAGATTCTCAAAACACAGTCTGTTTTGTTTTAGTTAGTGTTTTACGGTGCTCGTAACTGCTTAAAGTCATATGAGCGAGCGGAACACATTAAACATTTTCAATTTGGCAGGAATTTTGAATTTTGCTCGGGTGGCGGCCAAAGTCTACCCTTATTAGTCTTAATCGATTTTAGAACCACCAAGGGATCTTTAGCATGCGCAACTTGAACACGGGACCTCCAAAATTTTTGCCCTCACTCCTGAAGGCGAGGTGTTAGATCTTAACTACCCTAAGATCAGGGGTGTGGCTGAAAGGCAGCAGTAAGGAACCTGGAGTAGCAGTGGGAAGAGTCAGGAATACAGAGGAGGGGAGGCAAAAAGTGGAGGTGAAAGCAGATGACGGAACAGGATTAGAGATTAGGTAGGGTTGGTGAAAGGAGAAAGTTTTAGAGAAGAAGAAAATTTTGCCTTCATATCAGATTTCGAACCAGGGACCCATTGAAGGAGAGGCGAGACCTTGAGACCCCCCCCCCCCCCCCCCCTTAACACAGTGTGAGACCATATCAGGAAGCTCAGGTTGTAAAAGATGTGGAAGTTAAATTTGCAAGCTTTGATCATTGCAGAATCATTGTGTATGATACACAAAAGTAGAAGGATGGGTGGTTGGCAGGTGCTCTGGTGTGGTTATCTCTTCCTTTCCTATCGAACTTCTATCGTCCTTATGTCTCCTCCCTCTTTAATTGTGTTTGGCGTTTTCTTGTAACACCTCTAATCTCGGGCACTTAATATAACCTAATTTTGTTGCAAGTGCTATAAAACTCTTACTAAAACAAAAGAAGATGCTTTCGTGCAAAGTTTTTCCACTTTTGATGCTAATAGTATTTTCTGTGCCTTGATTTTATAAATCTGAGCCTCATACAAACACCCCTGTAACCTTGCATGTATATGCACACATGCGCGCGCGCGCGCGCGCACACACACACAGTGTTTTTGGCATTGTGAAGAAATCAATAGCTAGTCAAGATCATGAAATTTAAGAATTGACATTTTTCCAGTGGTTGGGTAATTTTTATTGAATTTGTATTAGCTTAACACCTATTATTATGTACAATTTAAAAACTCATCTCAGTGTGAATCTTGCTGGAAAACGTTGATCAAAGGCCTAAAAAATGCAAATTTGTGCTGTTTCCAAGGACACTCAAGCTTTTGAAGTCACCAAACTTTGATGGCCATTTTCCCGCCTTCTTCACCTCTGACGCCAGGCGACCACCTTTTCCTTCACTCGCAAATATCTTGACTTTTATTTAAGATAGATGGATGTTTTTTCATCAAAAGCAAGACAAAGGAACAAACGATAAGATGAGGCTAATGACTCCATCTGCCCAAAAACTAACAAGTGCCTGATTCCTGATATTTATTTATTGGTCTCTCTTTCCCTCCACTTCTACATAGATCTAGATTTTGGTCGTTTAGCCCAAGGCTTTGGATTGCTTCATGTGCCAAAGATGCCTGAACTGAAGGGGAAGACATTGACAGCCTTCCAGCCCATTGAGGTGGACACGTCGACCATACCGTTCAAGGATAAGTCTCGGGAGAAAATTAGGCTGGAGAAAGCTGCGTCTGAGCCTGTGGTCAAGAAGGCCAAATTGACACGACCACCAAGTGTGAGTTGACATTTGTTGTTTGGTTGTTTTTTTATGCCAAAATAGTTGTGTTTATTAGATTTGTGATTGTAGATTTTATACCGACTTTTGGTAGATGGAATGCATCTCAACTGCTCAGTGTAAGACTCCGTCATATGACACTTTTCGAAATGGCGCATAAAGCTGGCCCCGCGAAAAATTGCATTTTGAAATTTAAAAATTGCAAGGTAAATTGTCTAAAAATTGCAAAAAAATTGCTACCTTCCCATCCCTGGCACATTAATACGGGCTTAACATTTTTAGTTTAAAAAACATGACAATTTAGGTACCGGTAGCATAAAAGCGGAACAGCCTTTTAAAAAATCATGACCCACGATACAAATTTTATTAACAACATTTACTAGTAATAACACATGAGTACGTTAACAATAAAGTTATCGACCAAATATAATACCGTGTGACACAAAATAACGGAATCCTTGGTTTTCGTAATAACATTTAAATGAAGGCATAAAATTTGACCAAATATAGTACCACAGGTATTTGGTTCCTGTAAAGATCTAGAAGTGTAGTATGAGGTTTAGTCTATAACAACAACAAAAATTGATGTGGGATTTTTGAAACTACCTCTAAATGCAAAATTAACTTATGCACCAATCAATTCAGATCCTGTTCTATTTTTCTCTTGAAACTTTCGATACACCGGTAATCTGTATTTAGATCTATTTCAGGTATTTTCTTTTTTATAACCAGTATGGTATTGTTTTAACAAAGTCAAATCGTAAAATACAGCACATTTTTTTTTTCCATTTATAAACAATAGTAATATTAATGTAGATCATTTCTATAGCGCCAACTCCCGTGTGAACGCAACTTAAGGCATTGTACCAAACGGAGTGTCTGCGTACACGGTAACCGGCAACCGGGCATGTAATCTCAGTGTCACGTACACGGTAACCGGGCAGTTCAGAACTCCAAGTTCAGTGTTTGTCATCCAGTGTTGCCTTCAACCTCAGCCCTTTCCCGACTGTACCTTTTTAAAAAAAAAAAACAATAATCCTTCAATTCCGGAGCCCTGTACTTCACAGCGCACAGACTTTGAATGGACTTTGATGACCCCAACCGGTACTCACAATGTGATGCGAAAGCACAGGTTCACTGACTGGTCACGATAACGAGCCCGACAAGTCGCTTGTACATGTATGACTTTCTTTTTTATTTTCAACAAGTGACAGCACAGGACGAATATTGATTTATTTTCATTCCGTTTACCGTGTTCGTAGATACTGAGACTAGGTGCCCGATTACCGTGTACGTAGACACATGCATCATGTACGATTATGAACAATATTCACGCGCGCGCGCTTAAACACACACAAACACACACACACACACACACACACACTCACGTACACCTTACACGCACACACACATGCACACCACACACTCACGCTCACACCTACTTTCTTTTCACAAGCGCACGTTTACACACATTACATCTATGTCTCAGTTTGTGTTGAACATAATGTATTCGGGCCTGAAGTTCTGGTTATAGCTTTTAGAGTACGCCAGTAGGCTAGAGCTGGGCCGAAACCATGATTTACGTAGGCCTATCGGTTCTGTACTCGCACCATTTCGAATTAACAATTCTGTTAAAATTAAAGCGTTGATGCATTTTTGCCTAAAATTGCAAAAAATTGCGAGTTTATTGTGGAACTTGAAGAAAAGCGCGCGCCTGCAAGACCGCTATTTCCTGGGGGGCCAGATAAAAGAAGGGGCTCTCAACTCATGGTTGAGAGGTTATGATGTTCGCCTCTCATTCAGTACGTCCTGGGTTTGAATCCGAACAGCGACAGAAAATATTTTTCTCTAATAAAATTTTCTCCTTTCACCTCCTTTCTTTCCCCCTAAAATGTTCTGTCGTCTGCTTTCTTCTCCACTTTCTGCCCCCCCCCCCCCCACCAACTCTTTCTGCTGCCTTTCTACTGAAATTGATAATCCTTGGCTTATTCCTACTGCCACACCCCCAATCTTATGGTAGGTAAGATCTAACACCTAGCCTTCTCGGATAAGGGGGGAAAATTTTAAAGGTCCCATGTGCAAGTTACACACATAATAGATCCCTCGGTGGTCCAAAATCAATAATTATTAAAGTAGACTTCGACTGCCACCCAATTAAAAATTAATTCCTATCAAACTGAAAATGTTTAATCTGTCCCCGCGGAAATTTGAAAATTGCAACCCCAAAATACCCAAATTTGTCCAAAATATTGCCAAATTTGCCAAGAAAATTGCATTCAGAGTCCTTACAGACAATTGCTGCTTACTACTATAGTCATGTTCTACTGGAACTTTTGCAGCCCATTGAGTTATTTCCTCAATATCAAGAGACACCAACAGTGGCGTCGGTAGCATCGGTAGCCTAGTGGTTAGGCTACCGGACTCGTAATCGTGAAATTGCGAGTTCGGGGGTTCGAGCCTCAGCTCGGTCCGATGTTGTGTTCTTGGGAAAGGCACTTTACACAAACTTCCCACTTGGCTCGGTCCTATCGGAGACGGACGTTAAACTAGGAGGTCCCGCCCCTTAAATAACCTAATAGTGTTGATAGGGGCGTTAAACCTATACCATTTCACCATTTTTTTTTCAAGAGACACCAAAAAGGACAGATAAAATTTTTGCTTCCTTTTTTCTTCTGTTTCATGTTTTTCACTCCTCAGAGTCATGATTTCCTGTCAGGTGACATAATATTTTTTTTATTTTACTCTACAGTCAGAAGCATGGTCCAAACATAAGGAGAAAAAGGAGAAACGAAGAAAGAAAAAGGAAGACAGGAAGACAAAGTCCTTGAAACGGAAGGCACGGGATTCTCCGGAGGAAGAAGAAGAGGATTTCGAAGACGATATTCGCCTGATCAAAAAACTGAAGAAAGGAAAGGTAAGCTGAACTTAATTGAGTAAGAGCAACCTCTTCTGTGCTGCTGTTATACATTTTTTCTGGCCACTTATTGTTGACATTTCTTAAACTCAGAGCCAGGCTGCCTTGATCATGCTTGTTAAGGGGGAGGGGTAGGCCTTACTTTATAACCTATCTCGGTAACTATGAAAGTTCAGGTAAAGCCTTTTGGCAAGGAGGTTTAACAGGAAAACATCTCTAAAAAGCAACGTTACTTTTTTTTTTTTTATCCTCCGTTACCATGGTAACGGCGGCCATATTGAAAATAAACAACTTTTATAAATCTTGAAAGGCTTTTTTATTTACTGACTGAATTTATTCAAATTTGGTACATTGATCGATATACTCAAAACAAAATATTATACAACAGGGCTCTTGGATATCTTGTATAGGAAAAAAGTTATAGATGGACAACTGACCTACCCCTTCACACCTCTGAATTTCAGTACATAATCGCCAATAACTCAAGTATAAATGTACCTATTACATTTTCCTGTTGTATTAAGTTTGATTATGATGTGAACAACAAACCCTGAAAATATCAGAGAAATCGATCAGAAAATAAAAAAGTAGATGAGAAAAAGGTATCAAAGAGTAAAGTTTTGAGAAAAACGACATTTTGTTTCAAAATAGACCCCAACAAAATTACTGGGCGGAAAATCTGAAAGACGATGATTGTAACATGCACAACAAGCATTTATGTTCTTGTGAATCACAGTTTCATTACAATCCAGTCAAAAATATGCTAATATGAAAGTAAATTGTGAGCATGGGGTACTGACTGTTCAAAACCAAAAAACGAAGAAAACTGTGATAGTGTCCGTTAGAGTACACTTCAAACCATCCCAGGCCCATATACCACACCAGCCTGCTCTATTGCCTTCGCTCGCATCACCTTCCTCCTCTTCGCAGCGGCCTTCTGTACATCCTGGCTTTTGTACAAACGCTTGGTGGTGCGGGCAGAGTTCAGGCGCTTAGTGTTTATCCCAGAAGGTACACCAAGTAAATCCTTCAACTCGGTTGTATATCCTAGGCCAAAGTTGAACTCGGCAGCAGCAGTGATGACAGCTACTTCGACCCGTTGATTACTGCGGAACTGACATTTGCTGCATTTGGCCCAGACCGAGTGGTGAAAACTTTAGTTTGCATTCTGGGTCGCCTTGCGTTCACACCGAAGAAGTAGACTATCGGCGGTGAGCCTTTCGTAGAGGGGACGGAGGTGCTCATGCAGCAGTTCAGAGTTTAGGGGCGTGTGCAGTGGGTTGGCTTCGGATGGCCCTCCAATAGTAGATGGACAGCTTGCGAATAGTGTTGGCTGTTAGCCTGCCATGGACTCTTCCACCTAACGTGACGCCTTTCTTGCTGCAGTCGCTGACGAGGTTCCGTAACGCAGTGCCCAGCTGCTTCCCCACATGATTTAGGCACTCCTCCTTCACAACCTGGACTCCAGGACCGTACGGCTTCACCTCTGTCACCTTGTTGAAGGCTTTGGAGTCTCCATCACCAACAAACGTGGTGTACTGCAGGCCGAACTTTTCCACTAGACGACTCCACAACCCAACTGCAGCCTCCACCTCCATCATCCCCGACGATCCACTATAGTTTATGTTGCAGCCACTAGCTTTGTGCTCCGTCAGCCATGCATCGTAAGCCAGGGGAGTGTTCATCTTCTTCCACTGACCAGTGGTAGCACAAGTCCTGGCAATGAAGGCTCAGGACATGGCTGTCGAGTACTAGCCCGGTCAGTATGTCGATGACGCAGCCAATACCGACGAGGGACTTGTGGCCACGCGTCAGCCAGGAGCCATCGAAGCTCACGGCGATGTCCAGCAAGCCATCCTCCGTGACGCAGCCCATGCTTTGGCAAGCCTGGTGAACAGCGTTGGCAGCCTGAAGAAATACTTTGTCCGCCAGAGACTCACTCTTTACGTACACCTGAGTGGCATACTTGTTGAAGGTCTTCGGATTAAGACTTGGGACATCCAGGTGAGCACATAATGTGTTGAACTGGTACAGCCCCAGGCCAGACATCAGAGCCGCAGCTGTGGCACTCTGATTCACCTTGAACGGTTTCCTCTTTGCCGGGGTGCCGGTGTCGAGGGAAGACGTGTACTGGGGCTTACCGACGACGTTAGAACATTCTGAGCAGAACAGGGAGAGCCGAAGAGCCAGGCCGAACTGACCCATCTGATGTAGAGACAAAGTCCCAACGATGCCACGCTGGGGACACTGAAGCTGCTGGAACAGTCCTTCAACCTGCGACAACTCCACGATGGCTCGAGACGTATCTTCAGCAGCAGCAGGCACGACATACCTACTCAGCTTCTCCTGGGAACGGAGAGGGATCAGCAGCAGAGGGTCCGGTGGAAAGACAGACCGCGGGGTCTCTGGAATATCCAGAATCGAAGACGATGCAGGCATCTCTGGGGGCACAGGGACAGAAGACGAGCACTGCAGAAAAAAAGTTACGGACAAATCAGCTTCATGCAAGTAAATTTCTGGTACTGAATATTCAAAATCTGTTGACTGAAAATGTTAAAACATTAGGCCTGTAGGCCTACATGAAAAAGTCATACAGTTGAACAAAATTGTGCCTATATAAAAGTGAATAGAGGGCCTAGGTAACCATGCATTTCAAATTCAGTAAGAAGAATCAATAGATATTTTTCATTTCTGCAACACACACACACACACACACTCACAAACCACATAGATTTAGATCCACACACGTTACTACTACTAGATAGATCTATCTAGATATATAATTCTAGTACCACAAATACTAAAGTACACACACACACGCGTGCGCACACAAACCACACACAGATCTTGATCTACACACGCTACTACTAGATCTACTATTAGATCTATCATTCTAGTACATTTATACTAAAGTACACATATAAATTGATATCACTAGGCTAGAGAATCTAGTCTACGTACCTCAGCCTCAGCTTCACAGCTCCTATCGAGTTCCAGTTCCACAGCCTTTCCACGCATCCCACGAGCTTTCTGCAGCTCCTTCGAACGACCAGTCACCTTCTTCTTCGGCATTTTCAATAATAACGCAATTCACAAATCTAGAAAAAAATCTAGAATGTCTGCTTCAAGTATACAAGTAGGCCTAAGTAAGTAACAACCTTACTAACAATATCAGAGGCGAGTGAGCACAGAAATTGTAGAGCGTTATTGACACAGTGACGCTACCATCCAGCACGTAATCTGAAAGTGACCCTTTGTTTCGAGAGACAGTGTTTCTTTGACTTGAGACTACACACCAAGTACACATGCGCACAAACAATCGACACACATGAGCCTGTACATTAAGAAAATCCTTTGTTCATTCAAAAAGACGGAAAATTCCACATGCAATGATGGGTCAAGCTTTGCGGAAGTGACCTTGTAGCTATGGTGGAGAACCAACAGAATTCGAGCATTCCTTGCCATCATTAGCATTAGCCAATCAACATTCAAGGTCATCTCAGTAGTAAATATTCAGCCCACAATCTAGGTCAATCTTGGTCAAACCTTTGTCTCGTTCTGAGCAAATAGGAAGCGGTGATGAGACTGAGACGTCATGACCCAGTTGCATATTTATTCAGACAGAGGGGAAAATAACGATTCCATCGATATACAACACTGTATGCTTATTCCGAGATAAACTATAATTATTGGTAGGTCAATTGATGAGAAATAGATCATGTTTTCTGAAAATCATACAATTTTTGCCCTACCCTAGTGTTTTGAAAGACAATTTTAGGTAGAAATACACTATTTCCAAATTCCCTCATAGCTATTTTTAGGTACGGGAGAGGTTGAAGTTTCACATGTAAAAAACCTCGATACCGTAATTTAACCCCAAAATCGTCCGTTTTAAAAGCCCCCCCTTAAGGCTGTGTGGTATGCCACCAAGCTGAAAGACTGATGTAAGCTACTCTATAATAATCTTCCCCCTCATCAAAATCAAATTTGTGCCCTCTGCAGTGCAGTCAAGGACAAGAGCCATACATTAATCCACAACCTCTGGTGCCAGTGCCTTTCTTGAAAGAAATATCATTCGGGTTGTTGTAAGTAATCTTATATTTTTAAGTCTTTTGATGAATTGGGTCATACTCCATGGAGACACAAAAATTGGTGCCATGGAAAAAAATACCCTACACCATTGGTTACTGCAATTTCGTGCAACTAGCATCTATTGGTGTTTGGAGCAAGGTTTGTCTCCCTGTTCTGCAGTTTGGAAAATTATTACAATTTTTTTTTTGTAAGTAGGTGTTAATACAATTAATTTAGACTGATTTAGATTAAGTGTCATCGACAAATTGACAGAAAATAAAATCCCATTTTTTCCTCATCTATTTGAGCTGCCAAAGAAAATCCAGTGGGCCAACAGCTTTCAATTTAAGAGGACTCCGCTGTATTGGTGATTTGTTTCTACGTTGAAAGGGCAAGCACTCCTTAATTACAAAGGCACCTACCTTCCGAAAAATTCTTTTGTCTCTTTATCTAATGAGGTAGTACAGGTTAGTAGATCTCTGTATCCACCCTCATAGTTTACTTGCCCCCACCTTCTTCCAACATTTATACATGAAAGACTCACATCTGACATTGCCTTTTTTTGTAGTTTATTTTGAATAAGTCTTGTCTAGTCTACACAAAGTGTTTGATCTCCAGTATTTTATCCACAGATTTCAAAAGATGAGTTCAACAAAGAATTTGCTGGAGATGTGTCTGATTAACTACAGAGGGCCCCAAGTCATTTCAATAAAAAGTGCATATATGTGAACAAACACTTTTAGATCAGTTGAATTATTTCTCTTTTTCATCCTGTATTTTCTGATGCTTTGTCTGTTCTTCACGAATCTGGTATTTTTCTTTTCTTTCTTTTTTTTAAAAATGTCTTTTTACACATTTATAATCCATTTGTTAAGAAGCTTTGATACCATTCAACTTCTCTGTAAACAAATAGACAACACTATGAAATTTACAACAAATTAACTGGACTCGTAGAAATTAAATTGTGCATTTTTCAAATTTAATAATGAGATTTATCTCGTAGGAAACACTCATACATTCATACTCACAGGAGAAAGATTTACACAAGCACTGAGAGGAAGTTCCACCATGTGTAACAATCAATCAAGCTGGGTTCACACAGATACATACACACATACACGCAATTGTCATCAGACAAGAACTTGATGCTGAAACATTGCCATAAGCATACTGTAATCCAATGGGAAAAAAACTATGTATTTTATTACGATTCTTTGATACAATTGTAAGTGCAAGGGGTTTAACGCCCGTCTCAACACTATTGAGTTATTTAAAAGGCCAGACCTTTGAGTTCAACTCCGATAGAACCTAGCCAATTGGGTAGAGAGCCTTGAAAACCCCAAGAAATGACCAGAGGTCAAGAACGCCCAGTCTAGGATTCAAACCAAGGCCACCTGCTCCATAGTCCAGCATGATACAAACTGAGCTAACGTAGCACCCCCTTGCAACAAGCAAACAGTCTGTGAACACATAAAATTGTCTAACTAAAGCTAATCAACATGCTCGTCATCTGCTGCCCTCTCTGCTGTCTTGTGAGTCTAAAGGTGCTGACCACTCTGGTGGTGGGCTGGTCCTGTACTCCCACACGTCGTTAGCCTTGGCGTTCTGAATCCGTTCTTTGCGTCTCTGCCGCTCGCTGGCAATAAGAGATTCCTGTTGGAAAATGCAACACCAGTGGTTTTAGAAAGTGTGAGCAGCAAGATAGAGTGAAGTTCCATGAAATGACAGTGCCATAGAATCGAGTATGGACAACCTACGCTCATCACAGTGACATTTTCAGAATTTGTAGAGAGGCTAATCGAATTTATCAGGTTACACTAATGCAATGTAGGTGTTTCTCTAAAAAATTAATAATCCAAAATGTAGTTGAGACTGAGATAGTAATAGTAGTAGTAGTTCCTAACAGAGCAAATAATTCTAAATATTTGCAGTTCTTGAAACATTCAACTTAAGCAGTTCTTGACCAGTGGTACTAATTACACATTCAAAACTGGCATCTGTGGTGTAGTGGTTTGGCACTTTGCTGTTGCACGCAGGAGAGCCCAGTCCGATTCCAAGTGGGGAGAAATTTTGTATTGATTATCTTGGTCTTTCTGTCGGGATGTATCCCTTTCAGCTCAGGTTTGCCGTGACAGGCGAGGTAAGGAGCCCGCCTCCAAAATTATCTACATTGTGCAGATAATAAATACTGTGAGATAAGATATAAGGCCATGCAACAGGGCTCTTAATTCTTAACATTCTTCACAGTGTTCATATGACTTTATGCAGTTGCGAGCGCCGTAAAACTCTTACCAAAAAAATAAAAATTCACCAATATACAGAGCCTAGAATAAAAAATATTACCAGCGCCTCCATGTCTTTACTTTTCCTAAACCGCATGCAGTTGTTGTAGTCTGTCAGCCATTGGGAACAGTCCGACCAGGAACCATCAATGTAATACTGGTACAAACGACTCAAGAAACCTGAAACACAACAACAGCACTGACTATTGGCATGAAGGAGACATAATTTCTTTTTCTAGCAGATATGTAATGTCGTTTCACTACTGAGCAAAGATCGTAAGTAATATAAAGAAGGATAATAATAATAATAAAAGACTGCATTTATTCAGTGCTCTATCCCATTCATGTATAATCTCTGAGTCTGAGTGTTTTATTAACCTTCATAAAGTGCTGCAACAATTTTCTCCCACAGCACATGTTTCTGATGACATACTACCACTATTCTCACAAGATTTGTATAGCAAGGGATCCACTTATGGTTTTTTTTTCTCCGCGTTCAGGACCGTACCCAACAAAATTTTCCTATGCGCTAGAGCTCGATATATATACGCATGAACATTGGCATATTTTTACTTGATGATGATGGCAGATTGCATCAGAAGGCGTTTCAAAGCACAGTTTTTCAAGTACTGTATGTCACTGGATGAGAGAATCAAGACAGCAACGGATCCAAGACTACGGGATGAACAGGCTGGTTTCCGGAAAAATCACTCAACCACCGACCAGATTGCCACGCTGAGGATTATTGTGGAACAGTCCCTAGAGTGGAACTCTAAGCTGATCGTCAACTCCCTTGACTATGAGAAGGCTTTTAACATTAGAGACCGAGCAACACTATGGAAGATACTGAGACATCACGGAATCCCACAGAAGTTGGTGAACCTCATCAAGAGCATGTACGAAAAGACAAGTTGCAAGGTTGTACATGATGGCCAGCTCACTGACAACTTTGACATCAAGACTGGTGTGAGACAGGGATGTTTACTATCACCGTTCCTCTTCATAATGGCAGTCGACTGGCAGATGAAGAAAACCACCAGAGGACACAGAAACGGTATACAGTGGACACAGTTGGACGATCTGGACTTTGCAGATGACTTGGTGCTTCTGTAACACACTCAGGAACAGATGCAAGCAAAGACCACAATTTTAAACAGCCTATCAGTCTGTTGGATTGAGGATCCACCCCGGAAAGTCAAAAGCCCTCAGGATAGATGCACTGCGAAAGGAGCAGGT
This sequence comes from Aplysia californica, assembly GCF_000002075.1. Taxonomy (NCBI): domain Eukaryota; kingdom Metazoa; phylum Mollusca; class Gastropoda; order Aplysiida; family Aplysiidae; genus Aplysia; species Aplysia californica. The sequence goes on from NW_004798150.1 coordinate 257,680, forward strand.
CACAGTACATGTAAAAGGAAATGCACTAGAAGACGCCGAATCCTTCTGCTATCTTGGGAGTATAATTGACAGAGAGGGAGGAACAGGCGCTGAAATAAAGTCCCGCATTGGAAAGGCACAGGCTGCATTTATTTCTTTGCGTAGGATTTAGAGGACCAGGGATATCTCATTACGAACAAAGCTTAGAATTTTCAACTCAAATGTGAAGTCAGTCTTGTTGTATGGATGTGAGACGTGAAACGCATCCCATACGTGCATAAAGAGGATCCAGGTTTTCTTGAGCAAGTGTCTGAGGAGGCTGCTGGGTATCAAATGGACAGACAGAATCACCAACGAGGAAGTATTAAGAAGAACCAGACAGAGATAAGGTGGGAAGAATGGCGATGGATCGGACACACTCTCAGGAAGTCAAGCAGCTGCATAACAAGAAAAGAGTTAGATTGGAACCCACAGGGGAAGATCTCGTGGAACCTGGAGAAGAGTCACAGAAATGGATGCACAGAAAAGTGGGAAGACGTGGAGTGACATCAAGCGACTAGCCCAGGATAGGGAAAGTTGGAGAGTGTTGTTCGTGGCCTATATCCTGATCCAGGGAGATAAAGGCGATGATAATGTCACTGGATAATCCCAAGCGGGAGAAAAAGAATAAAAGTAAAAGCAAACCAAAATAATTATTACAATTCATCCTTCACCTACTTCCTAAAAGAAACTAAATAACAACACTATCAACTAGAGGAAACTCAAAGAAGCACATTATTTATTATGATATGGAAACTGATACAGTTGAAACTAGAGACGGGCGGGAAGCGCTTTTTCCTTCCCGAGCAAGAAGACCGAGAAGCTGACCTACTTCTCACCGGGACCGGTCCCGGGAACGAGAAATACTTCCCGTCTCGTGTCTCGAGCAATGTTTCTCGTCTCGTGACCAATTTCTCTTCTCGCCCCGCAGTTCTAGCCACTCGTTCAGCGAGAAGGCCAGTCGTGGCAGGGATCTAAACTTAGAAACTAGGCTTGCCCTGTTGCGCTGGCGCAGGCGGTGAAGGAAGGTAGGGAGACCTAGGCCTAGGCCCTGATCAACTCCCCACTCTCCTCGTCTCGCCACCCTCTCCCCTCCCTTTCAGTTTCACACACAGGACGGCACGGTGATGGGTGGCACTATCTGCGTTGTCATTTCTCGCCTCTCACTCTCTCACTCTCGTTACTGTTACTCGTTATGTCAAGCCAACGAGCAGTATAACGTCTCGGTACCGAGCAGTAGTTTAGTGCCCGAGCAGCGACGGGAAGGGCGTTTCTCCGAGAGAAACGAGTACTCGGCTCGTCTCGTGCCCACCCCTAGTTGAAACTGCTTGAGACGGTCATCCATAGTCGAGGAGGAAGGTAGCCGTATTAGACCGGTGATCCTCCTACACAGTGTCATTATAATGAAAAAAATATGCAATGGAGAAATAGGAAGTGGCTATTTGTTGTACAGGTCATTGTTTTTATACAAGTGGCCATTAGAGCATGTTCCACTGGACTTGAATGGCATACTTCCATCAATAGGCCTACTTTACTCTCGACCTTTCCATGTTCCCTTCTCAGCCCCATATATCCCCCCCCCAAAAGTGCCAGAGATTGGCATATGCATTACTCACTTTTGCAGTCTCTGTGTTCTTCTTTATACACTTCACATGGTCGCATCTAAAAACAGAAGAAAAAAAAATCAATTATTATATAGAGGTAACTGCTAACTAAAAGTAGTAAACAATGCCTGGGAAGCTTAAATTGTCTTCAAAATTAGTACATGAACAGAAACACAATACAGAACTGAATGAAGAAAGCAAAGGACTTGGAGAAGACTAGACTAGGAACAAGGCCTGCATTCGACCAAATACCCGAACCAAGATTAAACTACCACTACCACCTGATGTATAGTATAGTATATATCGTCGGTCATCTTAAGAAGTGTCGTATCAGCAAAACTAGTGGTTTTTGGTCTTCTATCATGATTTTGGTAGCCATTGATGAGTATAATCTAGATTAGAATCTAGAACTAGAGTCTAGATCTAATCTAGACCTAGATCTAGAGATCTAAATCTAGATTCTAGATTTAAAAGTGGTCGCTCGATTGAAGAATTTAACGTGCTAAAGCTATTTTAAAGTATAAGATCACCGGTTGCTTTAGGTTTGTGTGCCACTCTTTTGGAGCTCGATTTACTTACAAACAAAGCTTCAAATGATCTTTTTGTACTCCAGTGCCCGGCAGCTAGAAAAAATACGGGTAAATTTTTACTTTCACTCCCGCACACAGATGCACTGTTTCAGGGGTCAAACTGCTGTACTGTTTGCTGCAGATCACACATAAAGCCACTAAAACTGTCGCAAATCAATTATTTTCAAGACAATTTCAAATCTAACTGTAAAATATCAAATTATGGGTGTAAAAACAGGGGGGCATGCCCCCCTGTAACCCCCCAGATTTTCTTTTACCCCAGTGGGGCAGGCCCCCCTGGAACCCCCCGATTGGTCCAAAGCATGTCTATCTCGGTTAAAAACAATCAAATATTTCAAAAACTATTAATTTGCGACGGAAATGAAGTTGATATTCCACAGCGCCGAAAACTGGCCGAAATCGTGCCTCTTAGTTTCCCAGGCCAGCGACATCTGGAAGTCATTAAATCACCGTCGGAACCGCTCCGTGCCGGGTTACGCGGGGGTCACTGGCCGCTCCGTTGCGCATCAGCTACAGGCGGGCAGGTCATGGCGTAATCGACATGTTTGACACTAATTAGCGGCAGTATCCTCACTCTAACCACGAAATATTCCATACAAAAAGAAAAGACCAAGATTCTCTCTCTCACTCTACGAAAACCCGATCTTAATGTGGCGATATTTGCCGATGTTACAGTGTGTGCAAAATATTCTGAATTTCATCGAATTTAATCTGTGTGTGCACTTTATTCACTTCTAATTTCAAAAGTGCTCGATCAATCTCAACAAATTTTGGTACATGCACTGATGACATATTTGTGCTTTACGTGTGTAATTTTCATCATCGTTTGAAGAATAGTTATTGCAATATTAAGTCGTTTACATCTGATTCTCAGCCAGTGATTGTTATTTGTCCCATGCAACTGTGTATTCTGGATTCTGTACTGTTTTAAGTTCAACAGTTCTCCGTTAATTTCATAGATTGTTGTTTCTATGAAAGGCAGACATATTTGTGCTATTGTGTATAAATTTCATTTTTGTTGATTGAGCCATGTTACGATATTAGGTAGAATCCATTTGCCCGTGATTCATGTATAGCAGTTTTACTGAAATCTCCAAATGGAACACACACACGAGATACATTTCTCCTCCCTGAATGAACTTTGTCGCATTTGTGGGTGTAAGAACGTGACTAAAGTACAACAGAGGCAAAAAAGAAAGGCTAGGACATGTGACTCACTGCAAAGTGATATTTTATTAATTTATGAAATTGACATTAGAGAAGACACAGATGACAAATATTCGAAGTTTATTTGCCACAAATGCCACATGAGGATATATGATACTAAGAAGAATACCACTCCATCCACCCTTAAAAAAGCGCGAGATCTGGTCAGAAACAGTCAACACATATGGTGTACATTCGAGAATCAAACTACGATAAAAGATTGCAGTGTTTGCCGTCATCGTGTCAATTTGTCAGATGGCTGCCTGAAACCGGCAAAGGAGCCCGCCGCAACAGTTGCTGGTGACTCTCCCAGCACCAGCCCTAGCCTCCACTCACAACACAGCCCTGTCACACCCAGTCAAACAACCTCCACATATGATGACCCAACAACCAGACCCTCTAGTTCAAACACACATTCTTCCCACATAAACACTGTTTTTCCCTCACAAACACAAAGTGCAGAACAGAATGAAATTACATGTATTTCAATCCCTCTTGCAACATCAACACCACTAAGACCTTCAAAACCAGAGTTGAAAGACATTGGCACTTCTCCAATGTGCCTACAAACAGATAAGGTTCACCAAGACAGCACAACATCCCCACTTTTCAAAACTTTAGATGAGTCAGACACGTTAGCTCACTCACTCAGCCAACCTCTAGATGCACCTCTCAGTAAGAGGGAGGATGATGTCAGCACACATTTGTTTAAAAGAAAACTTTTCACTACTAAAAATCCACAAAATGTAGTCACATTCAAAACAGGGGGACAGCCAATTGCTGTAAAAAGATTAATTATTCCAAGAAAAGATTCTTCTGAAGCAGCTAGTCCCACAAAGAGAAGACGGTCGCGATTGCTAGAAGGTACGAGAGCAAATGTTGCTGGACCATCGATGTCAGCTGAAGACATTCAGTTTGCCTCTGAATTGAAGAAAATGCCAGGAAAAAGGAGGCAAGGGGTTTTCAACAAAGCTGGGGCTCAGAGTAGGATTAGATTAACCCCTCAACAAACTTTGATTATGAAAGAGACAGCGGGATTTAGCGGTAGGCAGGGTAGGTATTATGGGAAAGCTTTAAAGCAAGTAGGGGTACACTTGGCTAATGAACATTCCGTTAGGAAATTATCAAAAGAAGTTGTGTCAGACTCTGTAGAAGTTGAGCACAGAATGTTTCTTGACAACCAGGGAAAAGAACAGGGTGTCCCGTACGGCCGCATTAAGAATTTATCCTCATTTGTTGATAGCCTGTTAGATGAGTATGTTGAGAATGACCTCCTTGTGTGGCCTGACACAATACCACAAGAGGAAGTGTGGATCAAAATTGGGGGGGACCATGGCAAAAACTCGTTCAAAATGACACTTCAGACAGTCAATACATACAAACCCAATGCTAAACAAAACACAATCGTCATTGCTACAGCCGCAGTAAAAGACACACATGAAAACATAGTTAGGTTTTTAGCTGGGGGTTTAGGAGATGACATCGCATCACTATCGGCACATACATGGAGGGGGAAAAGGCTCAAAATCTTTGTCAATGGAGATTATGATTTCATGTGCAAAATGTATGGTCTGTCGGGTCCACAAGGAACGCACCCATGCCTGTGGTGCTTGATACCTAAAGCCAAACACTATGTTTTTCCTGAAACTTATCAGCAAAGAGATCTGCACATGTTACACACAGACCATGCTGCGTTCATGGCACAACATGGTGGGGACAAAAAGGGAGCAGCTCAACATCACAATTGCTTGCATGCACCTTTACTCACAACAGAACTAGACCATGTTACACCTCCATACCTACACATATTGTTAGGTATTGTTCTAAAACACCACAAATTGTTAGAGATAGAAGCAGACAAACTTGATAGGACTATTGCATCCATGACACCCAAAACTCTCACAAAGCTTGGACTTACACTTATGAAATATGGACAAAATTACAAGACAGCACAAGAAATACAAGAAAAGATCCGCTTTACTAGGACATGCGCTGCCATGAGTGACACACAAGAAGAGAAAGGAACGTTTAGGACAGAGACAAGGCGGCTGCGGCACACCCTGTCTGAACTAGATCGCGTTGAGCTGTCCCCCCGATCTGGACCAGTGGCTTCAAGCCTTGACACCATTCTCACTAAACACCGCATTACGCCACAAGCTTACCACAGTCGATCATTCATTGGCAATCATTGCCACAAATACCTCAACCCAAAGGTGTACAGACATCTCACTCAGACAATTGTAGAGCAGACACAGATGTACACGTATGATCCAATCATTGTTGACAAAGCACACACAATAGGTTTGATTTTCGACTCACTCAACAAAGCATACAGTCAAATCCATGATGACATCTCACACAGCATACCTATTCCGAAAACCTCTATTCCAGCAATTCAGACAGCAATAGACACGTACATGAAGCTGTACAGAAGACATTTTCCAAAAAAGACAATCCCCAAACAGCACATTTTAGAACAACACTGCATTCCATTCATAACACAACACGGCTTTGGCTTGGGCCTGCTGGGAGAACAAGGAACTGAAAGCTGTCACCAGTCTATTTCAAAAATTGAAAAGCGGGCTCAAGGCATAGTAGACAATACTGAAAAGCTACGATATGTTTTGAACGCACATTTGCTCCAGACAGCGCCTTCACTGCGCATCGAGGCTGCAGGCACCGAGAAAGCAACCACGGCACCATAGATAAACGTATATATCTACAGTACAAAATGTGTAAATAATCTAGATCTGAGTCATTAATGAAAGATACTGTGATGTGAATTTAATCACAAGCCCGACGAATTTGACTTTTGAACGAAAAAGCAAAAATATGGATTATTGATCTTCCAACGATGATGTCCTTTGGTGAGTAGATACCCACATTATTTGTCTTTATTCTGAGCCAGTTTTAGTGAATTTATTCGAGCTCTTTGGTTGTTACATAACTTTTAATTCAGTGTATATTACATTAATTACCACATATAAGACGGCTGTATTTGATCGCATGCAGTTACAAAACTATACAAGATATCTTTGTTGCGTTTTCACAAACTGTACATTGAAAGAAGAAGCTCAAAGATGGAACACTGTGTATATATTGATAACCCTGCTTTCATTCGTGAGCGTTGAAACAAAACTGTGTAAAATTGCCGTGGTATGTAACTCCGCGCGTGGATTGAGCGCAGGTAGACTGACCGGCAGCTGACCCCGGTCACGCTGACCTAGCGGCGTACGGCCTGGCGAAACTAAACGACCGCTGATTCGGCGCTGTGATTCGTGTTCAGCGCATCAATATTTAGTAGAAAATAGACAACTGGTAGCTGAGTGTGAGACGGGAGGGAAAGTTTAAAAAATACCAAAAAACGTGCTGCCCGACTCGGTACGATTACTCTATATCGTCCAGTTTTTGTACAATTTATCGTTACGTGTAACCGGTTAAGAAGAAGATGGTCCGTGAAGACAGATCTCAGAGTCAGCTTTAGTTCAGACTTCGGGGAATAAGACTCCAAATCTTTAACAAAATGGCATCAATTGAGGGATGGGTGTAGTGTCTTTATTGCTAAGACTAGATTTAAATAAATTAGAGGATAAATGCCCACAAGCCAAATGCCATCAGGTAGATTTGCAGCCGTCTGTGTCTTGCTGCCCATTGCTTCAGCCTGGTAACCTTGTTTATCGGCCATTTTGACAATGTAAATTATGGATCTAGCCTAGGCTGATTTTACGAGTCAAAGAAGCTCAACTTGAAAGATCAAGAATAATTTTAGGCATGCCGCATGCCCATTGCCCATCTGCTGAAGCAGAGGTTTATTAATGTAGAATGCTACTGATTCAGCCCCATGCAGCTGTAGCGCTCTATTCATCTGCAAAATATTATTATCACTAGCTTTTTTTATCTAGCAGAGCACGCAAAAAGGGATTAAATCAAGTTTTAATGCTATCGTTATCCATCACGAATAAGGCCAGATAGATCTAGATCTAGTAATACAAAAAAAAACCAAAAAAACAATGGGGGCCTAACCATTTTTACTTTCGTCTCCTTGGTGTAAATACTGGTTGATTTTTTTAACAGAGTAGAAAAGATAGCTAATGATTCTGAGAAGGAAATGTCCGTCTTTTATCGACAGTCTACAAAGGATATAAAGCTACGAGCTCTATAGATCTATGCATGACGTATATTATAATATATTATCAGTATAGACCTATCTAAAATTATGATACATGAGACTCTCTCTCTCTCTCTCTCTCTCTCTCTCTCTCTCTCTCTCTCTCTCTCTCCCCCCCTAACCACTGCTTGTGCGTTTCTTTGGTCGCCTCTTCGCGCCCCCACACAATCCCTGAATATACATTACTGTCGCTTTTTCGATAGGCATACAGCTTCTTTTTTTTTTTTTTTTGCTCTAGTAAACTGTGTTTGTGTATCTTTTTGTGAAGGATAGCCGTTGCGGATGACATTAAACTCTAAGATTCTTCTCCTTCTTATTTTCTTCTTCTTCTTTGTCGTCAACTTCGTTATTGTCGTCAACGTTGTCGTCGTTGTTGTCGTGGGTGGTAATTGGAATGTGCTCTGGTGGGGTTTGCTTCTTCTTTTCTATCAACTCCTCTGGGTTCCTGATTCTTTCTGCAGCCTTTCTACTGCTACTCATTGGCTTCTTCTTACTGCTGTCTTTCAGCCACACCCCTGATCTTCTGGTAGGAAAGATCTACACCTAGCCTTCTCGGACAAGGGCGAAAAATCTCGGAGGTCCCGTGTGCAAGTTGTGCACGTTAAAGATCCCTTGGTGGTCTAAAATCGATAAGAGTAGGCTTCGGCCGCCACCCGGGCAAAATTCAAGATTTCCTATCAACTGAAAAAGTTTAGTGTGTCCCGCGCGCTCATATGACCTTATGCAGTTGCGAGCGCCGTAAAACACTTACAAAAACAAACAAAACAAACAATTTCCTATCAATCGTTATCGTCTTTATCTCCCCTCCTTCTTTTTTTTTTTGCGTTTCTTACTTGATCTCTAGTAACACGTGTCTGATCTTTAACACTTATAAATGACCTTGTCGTGTTGAAAGGGCCGCAAAACACTTAAACGTCTTTTTCTGTGTCGTGGTTCATCTCATTTGAAATGACCCTTGGCTTCTGGGATAATATGCTGTTTGTACAGTAGGCATATCGAGAACCGAGTTAATAAAGGCAGTGCGGTAAACGACATTGTCCATGAAATCCGTTAGATCAAAGTACAAAATAAGAATCTGACGTAGTGGATTTGTTGACTGCACGCCAGCTCCACGTTGTTTCGAAGAATTTCATTGGTTGGAATGGCTGCCGCTATGCTATTTTTAGTAACTCCACGTGTTTTTGGTAGGCATGGCATAAACACGTTGAAGGATCCATGAAAGCAAGCATTGCACAAACGAAAAGCACCGGATATATTGCTCTATATAAACGGAGCTAAAATCCTCCCTCAAATCATATTGTCCCAACAGTTCACAGAGTAACAAAACAGAAACTAATTCAACAGTTAAAAGCCTTTCTGATTTCGTTACGATAAATCATTAAGAATTCTTTCAGACGCTTAATCTGAATACAGTTCTAGATATCTAGATCTATACAGCCTATTAGAATTAATACTGATACTGAAAGATATTCATAAAAATTATCGACATGGGTCAGTGGTTGGCGAAGTTGCAACAAGCTTTGTTGAGTTTTTCTGGCGGTGGAGCACCCTCACGAGTGTTGATGCTTGGACTAGATGCAGCAGGAAAAACAACAATTTTATATAAGGTAAGCATAGAAAATATATTCTTTCGATCTCATTTCTGACTCAGCGGACTTTACAAATGTCATCTTGCAACTTCAAATATTAATTTCTCTCTCTCTCTCTCTCTCTCTCTCTCTCTCTCTCTCTCTCTCTCTCTCTCTCTCTCC
>NW_004798150.1:267116-267943 GCF_000002075.1 Aplysia californica
GAGGCGATCGGAGACATCCCAGCCTCTCTCCTCAACCGGACCAAGTCCCACAGCAAAGCACTGGTCAGACGGAAGGACCGGGGACGTCCCGGGAGCAAGCCGCTCGCAGCCACGTTGGACGGGGACGGCCAGTTCAAGGACGCCGTTACGAAAGTGAGCGGTTTGCAAAAAGACTGTCATGGACGTTTTGTTTTGTTGCGTTTTGTTTTGTTTCTTGTTTGCTTCCCTTTGACGTAACAGATTTCAAGTAACCGCCCCATGTGTGTTTGTTTGAAGGCTGTGACCCAACGTCCATGTTTGAATGGCGGTAAAATAGCCCTATAGACTTTTATCAAAAAAACAACAGGGCAAAAGGAAATTATCCTACCTATTAATAGATAATAAATACGATACCACGACATCTAATAAGTAGTGGTGGGCGATACCGGCGAAATCCAGTCTCGGTACTTTCTCGGCTTTCTTCTTTGAAGTTTGCCGCCGCGTGGGATTACACTTTGCAAGCAGAATTTTAAAAATAGTTATCGCCGCTAAAAATTGATTTCATTTTCGAAATCAGCGAATCAAAATAAGCAAAGCGGCTCGAGAGGAACCTGATTTGAAGCCATATGATAAATTTAAAGCAAATTTCGTTTTTGATTGTCAATTTTAAATCTGAAGTCGTGTATCAAGGTCACCCGCTGCGTTGTGTGCATCTGACGTCACAGCTGCTAGGCCTAGGCCTACACACTGCACACTTCCCGTTGCCCGGTAAGAAAAAAAAACCCCGTCGCGTCGGCTCCTTCTGAGAGCCGGTATAAACCGTTGGTGTCGGCTCCTTCTGAGAGCCG
>NW_004798150.1:270493-272426 GCF_000002075.1 Aplysia californica
GAGAGAGAGAGAGAGAGAGAGAGAGAGAGAGAGAGACAGAGAGACAGAGAGACAGAGAGACAGAGAGACAGAGAGAGAGAGAGACGTAAAAGTGCGTCATGTTTCAAGTAATACAAAAATCACAACGCACCGCCTCCCAAAGACCGCATGCAAAAGCTCTCTGTCTCGTGTGGTCCGGGAAATTCCGCAATAAACACTGCCTACTTTTTACGGTACATTTACAATTATCGGTCATGCGATTTAAGATTCTTTCTTAAAATTTGCGACCCCAAAGCTTTCTCGTCTTATCTCCATGTTTAATAACAGTGACAGCAGCTCATAAGAAAGAATGAGCATAATAAGACGAAGTCACATTTTCACTTTTGAAAAAAAGAAATCGAGATAGGACAAGAAAGCACTGAGGTCGCAAACTATTTTTTTCATCCTTTTTTGTTTGTTTTATAAGTGTTTTACAGCGTTCACAACTGCATTAACATGAAGCTATTTATGAGCGCGTGGGACACATTAAGCATTCAATTTTTTGGGTTGATTTGAGTCAATTTTGAGTTTTGGCTGGGAGGCAACCGAAGCCAACTGTAGTCGATTTTAGGATCACCAAGGGATCTTTAACGTGAGCAGCTTGCAAACAGGACCTCGGAGATTGACATGTTTCGCACTTATCCGAGAAGGCTAGGTGTTAGATCTTACCTACCCTAAGATCAAGGGTGTTGCTGAAAGACAGCAGTTTATTTAGTAAGAAGACGCCAAGGATTAGACGTAAAAAGGCTTCAAAAAGAGCCAGGCCCCAGAAGAGAGAGCACAAAAAAGGGGGGGGGGAGTGCAGAAAGTAGAGACGAGACGAAAGCAGACAACAGAACATGGCTAGGACAGCAGGACAGGAAGTGACAGGAGACAATTTTAGAGAAGAAAATGTCCGTCCCGGTTAGGTTTCGAACCAGAGACCTATTGAACGAGAGGCGAACACAGAACCTCTACAGAACGAGAGCCCCATTTATGATTTTTTTTCAAAATCTCTTTCTGCATGCTTAGTGAAACAAAAAGTTAACAACGGCTAAGTTATGTTTGTTAACGATGCTCCACCCACCCACTGACACTACTTCGCTACTTCACAATGACTAAGTTCTATTTGACATGGCTGTTTGAGTTACTGATACCATGAGGTCAGAAACCAAATGCGAGGCAGCGTGGTGGAATCAGGCTCTCGTCAATTTTTGGGCTTGTAGAGTTATTGGTATCATCTTAAAGCTTGTTCACTTGTCTTTATTGGGATAAAAAAATATCCATTTATCTTGAATGCAAGTCGAAATATTTGCGAATGAAGGAGATGGGGGTCACCTGTTTTCAGAGGAAAAATTATATAGAAAAGAGCCGCCAAAGTTTAGCTATTCCCTTATAAAATCTGAAGAGTTTCTCGTAACTGAAAATTACATTTTTTTGTGGCTTTAATCAACGTTTTTCAGAAAAATCCAGACAGAAATGAGTTCTTAAATGGGCATGAAAGGTGTTTGAGCCAAAAAAAACCCCCAAAAACCCCCACAAACCTGCGGAAAAATGCAAGTTTCTTCAATTTGATTATTTTGATGAGAACTTGATTCCACCACGCTGCCTCACAAATGTTTTATCTGTTTTATCAAAATCGCAAGATTATTAGCAGTCATTATCAAAGAACTGCATTCGAAAAAGCTTGACATAATGAGGAACTCAATTTTTTTTAACGTAAAATTTTTCAAAACGAGATACTAGGGCCTACTGAGCAGGAAAAACTTGGTAATTCTGAGGTAGTGATTTATTTGGATCGTAAATTGTACTAGCTGGACCCCCTTTCTATGGAAGGAATTATCGGTGCATTAACGTCAGCCGAAAGCTATTGGCTTACGATATTTACATTCTACTTCTACCGGAATGGAGCAAATCTTGAGAGATGCAAAAATTA
>NW_004798150.1:273774-275807 GCF_000002075.1 Aplysia californica
TAAGGTAGCGAACTTACATGGTGAATACTGTCTGGGAAATGCTGAGCTTCAAGAGAAAAGGCACAGAACTGCTTGTACTGAGCCCCCGCCTTGCCAGCTATCTGGGGCATGTATCCTGACGTGTAGAAAGACACGCCCGGTTCCGTGGTGCGGCACTCCAAGTAGCGACCCGTAGGCGCGTGTTCCATTCTGAAGTAAACCACACAGAGGAAATGCTAAAAAGTATCGCCTTGGGTGGGGGGGAGGGGTGCTTTTTCAATCTTCATTTATAATTCATGTATTTTTTTCATAATTTATTTATTTGTTTACTTATTCATTTATATATTCATTTATTCATTTATTTATTCATTTATTTATTCATTTATTTATTCATTCATTCATTCGTTCATTCGTTTATTCGTTCATTCATTTGTTAAGTTTTCCTTAAAAGGGGGGGGGGGGGGGTAATCTAGGACCTCTCTATTCACAGACAACTTAAATGGTCAACAGCAGAAGGTTATAACTCGCTAGATCTGTAACAACTGATTCAACTACACGCAATAGGCCTCTGATAATTATGTGGTTTTCAACACTACGAAGTCATTGAGCAAAATAGGTGGAGAGCCTTGAAAACCCCCCTACACTAAACAGTTCTGGGATTTGAACCAGGATAATCCGAGTCATAGTGGTATCATAGCAAAATTAAATTCCAGAATCTGGATTGCCTAAGTTAATTTGATTTGTCACAGCAAAATGGCTAGGGACTAAAAAGTGGCGTAGCAAATATCTGTTACACTGAGATGAATATGGACGAATGTCTTTGTAAAAAACCTTTCAGACAATGACGCAGGTTGACAAAAAAGGCATATATTTTGTATAACATGCATCAAGCGCTTTATGCTCGCTTCACACATTCAGTCCAATATGTTATCATATATTTCACCATCATATTATGTGAAGCGAGCTGACAAAATGAGTTACTTCTCGGATTCAGGCCTTAATTAAGGGAATAGATACATCACACTTATAGGTGAAGTTTTTACAATATATAGGAAATAGATACATCACACTTATAGGTGAAGTTTTTACAATATATAGGAAATAGATACATCACACTTATAGGTGAAGGTTTTACAATATATAGGAAATAGATACATCACACTTATAGGTGAAGGTTTTACAATATATAGGAAATTGATACATCACACTTATAGGTGAAGGTTTTACAATATATAGGAAATAGATACATCACACTTATAGGTGAAGGTTTTACAATATATAGGAAATAGATACATCACACTTATAGGTGAAGGTTTTACAACTTATAAGTATGGCGTAAAAGGTATGTTATACTTAAAGAATATGGCATCAATAGAAAATCTACAAATTCGACCCTGGTGTCAATTTTTGGCCAATATCTCCATTTGTGGACTTCGAGAAGTTACTCATTTTGTCAGCAAGTTTCACATATGATTGTGATGGTGAAATTGTTATTGAGTGTCCCTGTCTTTTTTCTGGGTAGTTTGGACAATGTTGGTACGATCATGTGACCTTATGCAGTTGTGAGCGCTGTAAAACGTTTACCAAACACAGACAAAGTGAAATGAGAAGTGAAACGTTATTTTAGGAACAAATCATAAAAAGGAAATGGCTACTCCTTTTTTCTTATGCATTTTATTTTCAAATTCATACATAAACTGAAGAATTTCAGCAATCACTATTTAGACTCCAGGAAGATTTTCATTTCCTAAAGTTTCCATATTCAGTTTAAGTTTAACTACATAATATGTGTGTCTCAACACCGTAGAAATAGGCGCTCGTCAATATTTAGGGCATATCGAGCTATTGGAATCAGCCTAAAGATTTTGGCATTTATTTTGCTTCAAGTGGAAAAAAAAAATCCATCAATCTTAAATAGAAGTTGAGATATTTGCAATTGAAGGAGGTGGGGGTGGATGAATGTTGTCAGAGGTAAACATTAGTCACAGCGCCGAAAACTGGCCGAAATCGTGCCTCTTAGTTTCCCAGGCCAGCGACATCTGGAAGTCATTAAA
>NW_004798150.1:276270-281325 GCF_000002075.1 Aplysia californica
TATCATTGTGTGTACTTTTTCATCAGCCACAAGAGAAGCCATAGTCATGTTAACCTCTGATTATTCAAAATTTTCTATATTCCCCTCTGTAGATGTATTGGTCATCGTCAGTCATTGATGAAAGAGACAGATATAATAATAATAATAATAATAATAATAATAATAATAATAATAATAATAATAATAATAACAATAATAATAATAATAATAATAATAATAATAATAATAATAATAATATAATTTATTATAAACTCCCCACCCGAATCAAAAAGTTGTACTTATACCATAACTTATATAATATATAATAATCAGAGTCACAGCGCAGACAAGACATTGTAAGTGATTGGCAAGAGCTCTGGTGCAATTTGCTCCTTCTTTCTTTTATATAAAACACAATTGCCCTTATTTCTGCTCCTTTTTTCTTTGTATGTTTATCTCTAGTCAGTAACAATCACATTTCTATAACCCAAATGTAATGCAAGTGTTGTAAAGATTTTACTAGAATTTTTGAAAAAGAAAAGAAACAACGAATGAATGAAACCTTTAAAAAATCTGCTATCTTAGAATTACAAATTTCTATCTAACATGTTCGGCTGTTTTGAGTGACTAAGGCCATGGGGTCAGAAACCAATATTTTGTGCTACTTTCTCTATAAAAATCGTAAAATTATTCGGTGTCGTTATCAAGATATCCAAAGAATTGCATTCGAAAAGCTTGACATGTAGCCACCCCAGAAATACAAAGTTCTATCTGACATTTTTGGCTAGTTTGAGTTACTAAGACCATGAAGTCAGAAACCAAATGTTCTATCTGATCTATCAAAACCTTAAGATTATTCGGTGTCGTTATCAAGATATTCAAAAGACTGCATTAAAAAAATCTTGACATGATGTGAAACTCCCAATCTCTGACGTCCAATTTCTCAAAATTAGATTCCCAGCAGATAGATTTTTGTAATTCTAAGGTAGCCACATTGTGAAACACGAAAAATGTTGCCGTCAAATTTCTCAAAACTAGGTACTTGGCTTTCAAATATCGACTTTATGAGGAAATCACGGTGACAAAAATGCCCGGTATGGGGAAAAATACAGTGTTTTGGGGTTCTTATGCCATGAAATAGTTGTAGGAGAGGCTGAGGAAGCTAAAAATGCCTACAACTCAAATTCAATTATTTTGAACCGAATCTTGACTTTGGGGGTGTAGCCCCCCCCTGCCCCCCCCTTTAAGGTAGCGAACTTACATGGTGAATACTGTCTGGGAAATGCTGAGCTTCAAGAGAAAAAGCACAGAACTGTTTGTACTGAGCCCCCGCCTTGCCAGCTATCTGGGGCATGTATCCTGACGTGTAGAAAGACACGCCCGGTTCCGTGGTGCGGCACTCCAAGTAGCGACCCGTAGGCGGGTGTTCCATTCTGAAGTAAAGGAAATGCTCAAAAATATCGCCTGGGTGGCGGGGAGGGGTGCTTTTTCAATCTTCATTTATTCATGTTTTTAACATAATTTTTTTTATTTATTTACTTATTCATTTATATATTTATTTATTCATTCATTTATTCATTTATTTATTCATTCATCCGTTCATTTGTTCGTTTATTCATTCATTTGTTCATTTTTCTTTGAAAGGGGGTGGGGGGGGGGGGTAATCTAGGACCTCTCTATTCACAGACAACTTAAATGGTCAACAGCAGAAGGTTATAACTCGCTAGATCTGTAACAACTGATTCAACTACACGCAATAGGTCTCTGATAATTATGTGGTTTTCAACACTACGAAGTCATTGAGCAAAGTTGGTGGAGAGCCTTGAAAACCCCCCTACACTAAACAGTTCTGGGATTTGAACCAGGATAATCCGAGTCATAGTGGTATCATAACAAAATTAAATTCCAGAAACTGGATTGCCTAAGTTAATTTGATTTATCCCTTCATGTCAGAGAAGGGATGGCCACAGCAAAATGGCTAGGGACTAAAAAGTGGCATGGCAAATATCTGTAACACTGAGATGAATATGGACGAACGTCTTTGTAAAAAACCTTTCAAACAATGACGCAGGTTGACAAAAAAGGCATATATTTTGTATAACAACATGCATCAAGCGCTTAAAGCTGACATTCCATATGCCCGAAAAACCGATGCGAACTTACCGGAATTTCGCATGGCCGAGTCCGAAATTCGCATGCAAAGATTTTGTTTCGCACGAGGGAGCGAAACTTTTTTCTTCGCATGCGAATTCTTCGTGAAGTGGGCGGGGCTTATTTCCCACCAAATCTACTTCAAAGAAACGAAGCAGCATAGAACATGATAGAAGCACTAGATAAGTGGGGAAAACGTCGAAATGTTGATTTCCTTGGTTCAAGAGAGAAGTGTTAAAACCAAGACTGAAAAGAAGTGTTTATTTTCAAGGTGGCTGTCATTTGCATAGCAACCACTTTTTTTTTTAGTTTGTGGGAAACTTTCGGGAGTCTATGTAATCTATCTATGCTATCATTTATCGTTTAAATCATGTAATAACTAAAAATAGCTTTTCACTTACACCCATCCCCCTCCTTAATTAAATGCACTTGAATATGATTTCAGTCAGATGACGGATGTGAATTTCGCGTATATGGAAGGAGGGCTCTTTTTTCATCGCACCCGAATTTCGTACACGAAATTCGCACCCAAATTCGCATCGTTTTTTCGGGCATATGGAATGCCAGCTTTATGCTCGCTTCACGCATTCAGTCCAATATGTTATCATATATTTCACTATCATATTATGTGGAACGAGCTGACAAAATGAGTTACTTCTCGGATTCAGGCCTTCATTAAGGAAATAGATACATCACACTTATAGGTGAAGTTTTTACAATATATAGGAAATAGATACATCACACTTATAGGTGAAGTTTTTACAATTTATAGGAAATAGATACATCACACTTATAGGTGAAGTTTTTACAATTTATAGGAAATAGATACATCACACTTATAGGTGAAGTTTTTACAATATATAGGAAATAGATACATCACACTTATAGGTGAAGTTTTTACAATATATAGGAAATAGATACATCACACTTATAGGTGAAGTTTTTACAATATATAGGAAATAGATACATCACACTTATAGGTGAAGTTTTTACAATTTATAGGAAATAGATACATCACACTTATAGGTGAAGGTTTTACAATAATAATATATAGGAAATAGATACATCACACTTATAGGTGAAGTTTTTACAATATATAGGAAATAGATACATCACACTTATAGGTGAAGTTTTTACAATTTATAGGTATGGCGTAAAAGGTATGTTATACTTAAAGAATATGGCATCAATAGAAAATCTACAAATTCAACCCTGGTGTCAATTTTTGGCCAATATCTCCATTTGTGGACTTTGAGAAGTTACTCATTTTGTCAGCATGTTTCACATATGATTGTGATGGTGAAATTGTTATCGAGTGTCCTTGTCTTTTTTCTGGGTAGTTTGGACAATGTTGGTACGATCATGTGACCTTATGCAGTTGTGAGCGCTGTAAAACGTTTACCAAACACAGACAAAGTGAAATGAGAAGTGAAACGTTATTTTAGGAACAAATCATAAAAAGGAAATGGCTACTCCTTTATTCTTATGCATTTTATTTTCAAATTCATAAATAAACTGAAGAATTTCAGCAATCACTATTTAGACTCCAGGAAGATTTTCATTTCCTAAAGTTTCCATATTCAGTTTAAGTTTAATTACATAATATATGTGTCTCAACAACGTAGAAATAGGCGCTCGTTAATTTTTAGGGCATATTGAGCTATTGGAAGCAGCCTAAAGATTTTGGCATTTATTTTGCTTCAAGTGAAAAAAGAAAATCCATCAATCTTAAATAGAAGTTGAGATATTTGCAATTGAAGGAGGTGGGGGTGGATGAATGTTGTCAGAGGTAAACATTAGTAAGTAAATGGCCATTAAATTTCAATGACTTCCTCAGCTTGAATGTCTTTGGGAACAGCACGTTTACATCTTTCTGTTCCTTCTATCTCCGTTTTTCAGAAAAATCTACTCAGACATTTATATTTCCAGAGACACAAAGAAGGGTTTAGCCAAAAGGAAAAATATTTCAAAATATTGCCCAGGGAGTGGAAAAAATAAAATTTTCTTTGATCTCCTCAGTTTGAAAAACACATAGTTTCACCACGAGCCTCACATATAAACAAATCTGGCAGTGGGGCTGTCATGGTCTATAAGTTACAGTGTTTCCTCTCATTCAATAGGTCCCAGGTTCAAAACCTGATAGCGAAGGAAAATGCCCTTTTCTAAAATACTCTCCTTTCACATCATTTCCTGCTCTCTAATCATATTCCGTCATCTGCTTTTGTATCCATATTCTGTTCCATATTCCTCCTCCCCCCCCCCCTTTGCCCCCATCCCTCACCTCCTTTGCCCCATCCTCTCGTCTCCCGACTCTTTCTGCAGCCTTTCTACTGCTACTCCTTGGCTCCTTCTTACTGCTGTCTTTCTATGGCTACTCCTTGGCTCCTTCTTACTGCTGTCTTTCTACTGCTACTCCTTGGCTCCTTCTTACTGCTGTCTTTCTACTGCTACTCCTTGGCTCCTTCTTACTGCTGTCTTTCTACTGCTACTCCTTGGCTCCTTCTTACTGCTGTCTTTCTACTGCTACTCCTTGGCTCCTTCCTACTGCTGTCTTTCTACTGCTACTCCTTGGCTCCTTCTTACTGCTGTCTTTCTACTGCTACTCCTTGGCTCCTTCTTTCTGAAGCCTTTTTACTGCTACTCCTAGGCTCCTTCTTACTGCTGTCTTTCTACTGCTACTCCTTGGCTCCTTCTTACTGCTGTCTTTCTACTGCTACTCCTTGGCTCCTACTTACTGCTGTCTTTCTACTGCTACTCCTTGGCTCCTTCTTACTGCTGTCTTTCTACTGCTACTCCTTGGCTCCTTCCTACTGCTGTCTTTCTACTGCTACTCCTTGGCTCCTTCCTACTGCTGTCTTTCTACTGCTACTCCTTGGCTCCTTCCTACTGCTGTCTTTCTACTGCTACTCCTTGGCTCCTTCCTAC
>NW_004798150.1:286425-288825 GCF_000002075.1 Aplysia californica
AAACAGCAGAACAGCCACCTATCATAGGCTCTCGTCAATTTTTGGGCATGTAGAGTTATTTGTATCATCTTAAAGCTTGTTCACTTGTCTTTGTTTGGAAGAAAATAATATCCATTTATCTATAAGATAAGTCGAGATATTTGCAAAAGAAGGAGGTGGGGGTCACTTCTTTTCAGAGGTAAAATTAGTAAGAAAAAGGCCGCCAAAGTTTTGTTTTTTCCTTAGCTTAAGAGTCCGTGGTAGCTGAAAAAATATATTTTTTGTTCCTTTAATCAACGTTTTTCAGAAAAATCCAAACAGAAACGAGTTTTTTGATGGGAATGAAGGGTGTTGAGCCAAAAAAAAAATTTTTTTTAAAATTCACAAACATCACAATATATCATGATTATTACCATGTTATTATATTATCATTTATCATTTATCATTATGTAATTATTATTTTTTATGATGATGATGATGATTATTATTATTATTTTAAATATTATTATTATTATTATCATTATTATTATTATTATTATTATATTATTATAATTTTTAAAAAAATTATTATTATCATCATCATTATTATGGATGACGTTATAGTTATCATTATTATAATGAACACTACTGCTACTATTACTACTCTTACTCCTCCTCCTCCTCCTCCTCCTCCTCCTCCTCCTCCTACTACTACTACTACTACTACTACTACTACTACTACTACTACTACTACTACGACTACTACTACAACTATTATTATTATTACTATCATGATTATCATGATCATCACTATTATTGTGATGATAATGATGATGATGATTATTATTACTGATATTATCATTATCATTATCATGATTATTATTATTATTATTGTTATCATTCTTATTCATATTATTATTCATATTATTAATTTTATTATTATTATTACCATGACAAGCACTTACATGGCCAGCCAGATTGAAGTAGGCGTGGTTGGTGAGGTTGAGGACGGTGGTCCTAGTGGTGGTGGCAGCGTACTGCAGCGTGAGGGCGCTGTGGTCATCCAGGCTGTACGTGACCGATGACGTCAGCTCTCCGGGGTAGTTCTCCTCCAGGTGTGGACTGACGTACGTCAGCGACAGCTTGTTGTCCCCCACTACCTCAGCCTGCCAGGTTTTCTGCCAGATGCATCATCATCATTTATCATCATTATCATTTTGGTTAACGTCATCTTCCGCCTCATCATCATCGTTATCGTCATCTTCAGCCTCATCATCATCATCATCATCATCATCATCATGCTCTAAAAATCATATAATGAAAATAATCATTATCGTAAAGAGCTAGATTTGAAGAAAAACAGCTACGTTCATGGTTCCTCTCCTTAATAAAATCCATAAATCACCATCGTCGTCATCATCATCATCATCATCATCATCATCATCAGAAAATACATTTTAAAAAACACGTCTCCGATCATGGTTCAATTCTCCTCTAGAATGCTCTAAAAAATCTTGTATTATGAAAAATGTCCCTTGTTACTGACACTTTCAGATCTCCCAAAGGGTATTAAGGAAGTGTGAGTCTATTTATTATTTTATTATTTCTTTTTCTACTTTTTCTTCTTCTTCTTCTTCTTCTTCTTCTTCTTCTTCTTCTTCTTCTTCTTCTTCTTCTCCATCTCCTTCTTAGTCTTTCCAGTGGTTGGACATTGCTTCGCGGACATTCCTACCCTACACCACTCTTTGTCTTGCCATTCTGTCTGCCTGAGTTGATTTGGTTTCAAGCCAGGTTTCAAGGCCCTGTTCCCATCTTCTTTTAGGTCTCCCCTTTCCTCTTTTGCCTCTACGTTTGCTTTCTTTTCTCCCTCATCAATAAAACAGAATCATAATAAAGGAAACCTTGAATGATTTGCAGGGGTTCGGGTGTGTTTTGCTCCTTCTTCCCTATCCCTAATCTATCATCCTTATCTCTCCTTTTTTGTCTGGTCTGGATGCTCTCCTCTAGTAAAACCTCTAAACCATAAAACTTCTGCACTACGATCCGTGATCTAATTGTGTTTCAAGTGGTGTAAAACTCTTACGAAAACCAAAACAAAGGTGTAATACTCTTACGAAAACCAAAACAAAGGTGTAATACTCTTACGAAAACCAAAACAAAAGGTGTAATACTCTTACGAAAACCAAAACAAAAGGTGTAATACTCATACGAAAACCAAAACGTAACCTTGTCGAATCCAGCCTTGCCACCATGCACAGAGAGAGGCGGTCGGTTCTCGTACAACTTGTAGGTTTGTCCTTCCAGGTCAAACTGAGCACCAGCTACCACATTGGCCACCCGGCCACAAATTGCTCCAAAGTACGGAGACTTGGTCTCATAATCTACAGTAAATAGAAATAGAAAAATAGAAAAGGCAACAACAATATCATCAAACTAATGTTG
>NW_004798150.1:288925-290127 GCF_000002075.1 Aplysia californica
TCCTCCTTCTGCTGCTCCTCCTCATCCTCTTCCTCCTCCTCCTCCTCCTACTTTTCCTCCTCCTCCTTCTCCTCCTCTTCCTCCTCATCCTCCCCCTGCCCAAATGTAAGGGGCTACTGTACTCTAACTGTCAGGGTCGACCCACCTCCCCCCTCCCGCCTTCATGTTTTTATCCTACCTGTCAAGATTCTAATAAGAACTCTGAAAGCTTACGTATGGTCAGTCCGTTTGTATGAATGCGAGAGCTGGACGTAGAGGAGACTGGAGGCCCCTGGAATGTAGTGTTTAAGGAGAATATTCAGAATCCCATGGACAGAAAGGAAAACAAATCCCCCAAAATGCGCAAATGGCTGTACATACTATTTATATGTAGACTGTGTCTAATTCACGTTTTTTAAAAAATGAATTGAAAATAGAGAATTAAAATAAAAATTAAGCTTTTATTAATGCAGAAGAGCGATATGGTTTACATTTGCAAACATACATAAATGTACATACATAAATACATAGATCTAATTATAAATACATACATACATACATACGTACACAATATTACACCAATACAGAACAATTTACAACCTTGCCAGGGTTGTCATGTCTTGCTCGAGGACACACCCAAGTGACCACCCACTTAAACCCCATGTCACCGACACTTGCTTGACATTACTTGAGTCTGAACTCATTGCTCACTTCGCCACTGGAGCTACTTTCTTTCTTTATCAATTTAGAAAGCTCTCATGGCTCATACTGGCCTTGTTGTTCTTGTTCATGTTTTGTCGGTGTTGGTTGCTATTGTTGTTGTGTTAATATTATCATTATGCCTTACGCACTCACCAACAGAATTTGGATAACTTAAAAAGAAACAGGCTGTTTCGACTCGGTGTATCAAGGTCAGTCTGGTGCATTTAAGGGAAATTCAGACTGGGAGACTGATAGACTCAATAATAAGAAGTTAGGCATGATTGCACACTCACACTCAAGCCTTTTGGGTGCTCAACGAAAAGCCAAACCAGTGCACCAAATAAACTGGGAGACTGAGAATTTGGAGCACCCAATATTTAACGTTCAATCTTTATAATAGTATGACTAACTATTCTGTACAATAAAAAACACTAATTAACATGCCAGCCAGTACACGATACTCCAGCCGAGGATGTATTGCTTTCTTAAGTTTTCAGCCGCATTCATTGGTCGTTAAAACG
>NW_004798150.1:290227-296475 GCF_000002075.1 Aplysia californica
TGTCTTTATTTTGAATTTTAAAATATCCATTTATCTTGAATACAAGTCGAGATATTTGCGAAAGAAGGAGGTGGGGGTCACTTATTTTCCGAAGTAAAATTAGTGAGAAAATGGCCACCGAAGATTAGTCATTTCCTTAGCTTAAGAGTCCGTGGTAAGTGAAAAACTTACATTTTTTTGCACCTTTAATCAACGTTTTTCAGTAAAATTCACACAGAAATGTGTTCTTTAATGGGCATGGAAGGTCTTCAGCCAAAAAGCCAAAAATTGATAAAAATTTACAAACCAGCAGAAAAATGCCAATTTCTTCACATTGATTATTTTGACGAGAGCCTGATTCTGCCACACTGCCTCACATATGTCAAACCTCGGCTAAAAGTGTGGTACAGCTTGTTCCCTTTTGTCTGTTCACGTAAAAAAAAATAATTCTGGCTCTTGTCAATATACCTATGCCCACAAAACTTTGCATTGCACTTCTTCAGGCCAGCAACCAAACAAAAATTAATATTTGTTGTTCTGATCCACGTAATAAAACAGTGTTGATTTTTATTTGGGCTTTATATTTAAAAAAAAACAAACAAACGCTTTTTGAATGCAATACACAGGATCACTAAAATAAATGACTTACAGTAAACTTGCCTGCTATATGCTTATTTTGAGACAGCGACACCACCCTGCCCCTACATCTCAGTGTAAGCTTGTCGAGAGGAGTCGAAAACTGCTCATCCGTTTGTTGGACCATTTTCTTAAGTGGATATTAAAGTGTTGTGGAATACATGTCAACTCTCTCATGTTTTAGGTGTAAGCTGTAAATCCTCTGTTATTTTGTTGTTATTTTTCACTCGCTTTAAGCTAGCATCAAAGATTTATTGTCAGACGTTTAGTTTGCTGTGACTTTTATGAATGGTGTAACAGTGTAATAAAGTAACGATCAACCTGTAATAATTACGATGAAGAGGGGGACATAAATCATCTAAGTAGTAACCTTTTGAACATCATGATTGTGTCCTCTTTGGCCACTGGTCTGTTGTGTAACTCTTTCTAAATAAAGTTCAGTTCTGGTGTACCCTTGAGGGCTGCCTCCATGTCTTCAATGAGCTGTGTGCTTGAAATTGACAATCAAAGTCAATCTATTACAAACGGGATTTTTAGATTCTGTTGACCATCAAACTTTTAGACCCGCAGACAAATATTTAAAAAGATTGAAAAGAGTGATTTCATTTTTATCATGTTTTGACCAATGTCAGACAAAGGTGAACAATTTGTAACTACATTACATCAAAATACACCAATAGAGATCTTGCTTCATAATATGCGAGAACAAATTACCCATAAATGCTTTTCTGAGAGAGACAGAGAGAGAGAGAGAGAGAGAGAGAGAGAGAGAGATGGAGAGAGAGAGAGGGAGAGAGGGAGAGAGAGAGAGAGAGAGAGAGAGAGAGAGACAGACAGACAGAGAGAGACAGAGAGAGAGAGAGATGGAGAGAGAGACAGAGAGAGAGAGAGAGAGAGAGAGAGAGAGAGAGAGAGAGAGAGAGAGAGAGAGAGAGACATACACAGAGACAGACAGACAAAGAGAGAGAGAGAAAGAGAGAGAGACAGAGACAGACAGAGACAGACAGAGAGAATAAGAGAGAAAGTTAGAGAGAGACAGACCTACTAGAGCCTAGTTTACTCAACCAAAATGTTTCAAAATAATAATGATAATAATAATTAAATAATAATAACAATAATAGTAATGATGATGATAATGATGATGATTTTATAAATAATAATAATAATATAATAATAATAACAATAATAATAATAATAATAATAATAATAACAATAATAATAATAATAATAATAATAATAATAATAATAATAATAATAATACTAATAATAATAAAAGTAATAAAACATATAATAACAATAATAATTGATTGCGTTTATGAAAAGAAGTCCAACCGCATAGGCCTACATACAGTAGGACATTTCTCAACCAGACATTCATAATAGTACTGTGAAAGGTATACAGATACACAATACAGCAGACAGCAACAGCATGGGATACCTGTAGGGACGTAGATGTCATCAAGGACCAAGTACTTATCAGAAAAAACCTTCAGCCTGTGGTCATTGAGATGGCCATGTCCCTAAAAACAAAGACAAGACAAAAAACTGAATGATGAATGACAAACTTTAAACACACTATAACATGATTACTATATCTCGTCTGTCAAAGTCTCTCGATAACCAATAGATGACAAACTTTAAACATACTATAACATGATTACTATATCTCGTCTGTCAAAGTCTCTCGATAACCAATAGATGACAAACCTTAAACACACTATAACATGATTACTATATCTCGTCTGTCAAAGTCTCTCGATAACCAATAGATGACAAACTTTAAACATACTATAACATGATTACTATATCTCGTCTGTCAAAGTCTCTCGATAACCAATAGATGACAAACTTTAAACATACTATAACATGATTACTATATCTCGTCTGTCAAAGTCTCTCGATAACCAATAGATGACAAACTTTAAACATACTATAACTTGATTGCTATATCTCGTCTGTCAAAGTCTCTCGATAACCAATAGATGACAAACTTTAAACATACTATAACTTGATTACTATATCTCGTCTGTCAAAGTCTCTCGATGACCAATAGACTACATCCGCAAAGGAGACTAATTCTCCATAAAATTTAGGAGTTTGAAGAATTTAACTCAAGGTTAAGATAACTTACTAAACTTTAAAAGTTAATAATTCTTTATTTTAATTCAACAGTTTCAGTAAAGGTTGCACAGGACTTGCAATACAATTAAGTCATATAAGTGCCAAAGGTTAACAGTTATTTCAATAGAGTAAGATACAAAGAAAAGAAGGAGGAGGAAGAAGAAAGATAGATGTTTGAGAGGAAAGAAGGAGGAGAAAGAAGGAAGAAAGGTGTTTGATAGGAAAGAAGGAAGATAAATTTAAAGGAACATAGATGTTTGAGAGGAAAGAAGGAAGAGACATTTAAAGGAACATAGATGTTTGATAGGAAAGAAGGAAGAGAAATTTAAAGGAACATAGATGTTTGAGAGGAAAGAAGGAAGAGAAATTAGGAAGAAAGGTGTTTGATAGGAAAGAAGGAGGAGAAATAAGGAAGACCAATATGTGAGAGGAAAAAAGGAGGAGAAATAAGGGGGACAGATGCTTGATAGGAAGGAGGGTGTAAAAAATAGATGTTTGAGAGGAAAGAAGGAGGAGAAATAAGAAAGATTGATGTTTGAGAGGAAAGAAGGAGTAAAACAGCAGAACAGCCACCTATCATAGGCTCTCGTCAATTTTTGGGCATGTAGAGTTATTTGTATCATCTTAAAGCTTGTTCACTTGTCTTTGTTTGGAAGAAAATAATATCCATTTATCTAGAAGACAAGTCGAGATATTTGTGAAAGAAGGAGGTGGGGGTCACTTTTTTTCAGAGGTAAAATTAGTAAGAAAAAGGCCGCCAAAGTTTTGTTTTTTCCTTAGCTTAAGAGTCCGTGGTAGCTGAAAAAAAAAATTTTTTGTTCCTTTAATCAACGTTTTTCAGAAAAATCCAAACAGAAACGAGTTTTTTGATGGGAATGAAGGGTGTTGAGCCAAAAAACAAATTTTTTAAAAAATTCACAAACATATCACAATATATCATGATTATTACCATGTTATTATATTATAATTTATCATTTATCATTTATCATTATGTAATTATTATTTTTTATGATGATGATGATGATTATTATTATTATTTTAAATATTATTATTATTATTATTATAATTATTATTATTATATTATTATTATTTTTTTAAAAATTATTATTATCATCATCATTATTATGGATGACGTTATAGTTATCATTATTATAATGAATACTACTGCTACTATTACTACTCTTACTCCTCCTCCTCCTCCTCCTCCTCCTCCTCCTCCTACTACTACTACTACTACTACTACTACTACTACTACTACTACTACTACTACTACTATTATTATTATTACTATCATGATTATCATGATCATCACTATTATTGTGATGATAATGATGATGATGATTATTATTACTGATATTATCATTATCATTATCATGATTATTATTATTATTATTGTTATCATTCTTATTCATATTATTATTCATATTATTAATTTTATTATTATTATTACCATGACAAGCACTTACATGGCCGGCCAGATTGAAGTAGGCGTGGTTGGTGAGGTTGAGGACGGTGGTCCTAGTGGTGGTGGCAGCGTACTGCAGCGTGAGGGCGCTGTGGGGTCGTCCAGGCTGTATGTGACCGATGACGTCAGCTCTCCGGGGTAGTTCTCCTCCAGGTGTGGACTGACGTACGTCAGCGACAGCTTGTTGTCCCCCACTACCTCAGCCTGCCAGGTTTTCTGCCAGATGCATCATCATCATTTATCATCATTATCATTTTGGTTAACGTCATCTTCAGCCTCATCATCATCGTTATCGTCATCTTCAGCCTCATCATCATCATCATCATCATCATCATCATCATCATCATCATCATGATGCTCTAAAAATCATATAATGAAAATAATCATTATCGTAAAGAGCTAGATTTGAAGAAAAACAGCTACGTTCATGGTTCCTCTCCTTAATAAAATCCATAAATCACCATCGTCGTCATCATCATCATCATCATCATCATCATCATCATCAGAAAATACTACATTTTAAAAAACACGTCTCCGATCATGGTTCAATTCTCCTCTAGAATGCTCAAAAAAATCTTGTATTATGAAAAATGTCCCCTGTTACTGACACTTTCAGATCTCCCAAAGGGGATTAAGGAAGTGTGGGTTTATTTATTATTTTATTATTTCCTTTTCTACTTTTTCTTCTTCTTCTTCTTCTTCTTCTTCTTCTTCTTCTTCTTCTTCTTCTTCTTCTTCTTCTTCTTCTTCTTCTTAGTCTTTCCAGTGGTTGGACATTGCTTCGTGGACATTCCTACCCTACACCACTCTTTGTCTTGCCATTCTCTCTGCCTGAGTTGATTTGGTTTCAAGCCAGGTTTCAAGGCCCTGTTCCCATCTTCTTTTAGGTCTCCCCTTTCCTCTTTTGCCTCTCCGTTTGCTTTCTTTTCTCCCTCATCAATAAAACAGAATCATAATAAAGGAAACCTTGAATGATTTGCAGGGGTTCGAGTGTGTTTTGCTCCTTCTTCCCTATCCCTAATCTATCATCCTTATCTCTCCTTTTTTGTCTGGTCTGGATGCTATCCTCTAGTAAAACCTCTAAACCATAAAACTTCTGCACTACGATCCGTGACCTAATTGTGTTTCAAGTGGTGTAATACTCTTACGAAAACCAAAACAAAAGGTGTAATACTCTTACGAAAACCAAAACAAAAGGTGTAATACTCTTACGAAAACCAAAACAAAAGGTGTAATACTCTTACGAA
This sequence comes from Aplysia californica, assembly GCF_000002075.1. Lineage (NCBI taxonomy): Eukaryota > Metazoa > Mollusca > Gastropoda > Aplysiida > Aplysiidae > Aplysia > Aplysia californica. The sequence goes on from NW_004798150.1 coordinate 295,676, forward strand.
AACCAAAACAAAAGGTGTAATACTCATACGAAAACCAAAACGAAACCTTGTCGAATCCAGCCTTGCCACCATGTACAGAAAGAGGCGGTCGGTTCTCGTACAACTTGTAGGTTTGTCCTTCCAGGTCAAACTGAGCACCAGCTACCACATTGGCCACCCGGCCACAAATTGCTCCAAAGTACGGAGACTTGGTCTCATAATCTACAGTAAATAGAAATAGAAAAATAGAAAAGGCAAAAACAATATCATCAAACTAATGTTGAAGTCTATACCCAGATCGAAACAAAATTAGAATCTCCAACATCTATACACGAAAGTGAAGGAGAAAGTGACCTTTGTTTGTATGTTGTAGTTTTTTTTAAAGATCACTGTATATTTTGCTGGTGAGCAAAAGTGTATACATTAATTCATAGGCCTACATAATGTGTGCAAAAATAAGATTATATCTGCACTGAGCAGTATCAAGATATTCATGTGTACTACAGTGAGGTCTGTGCAGGTGTGATTTGCTCCTTCTTCCCAATTCCTATCAAACATCTACCGACCTTATCTCTTCCATTCTTTCGATCATATGTTACTCTCTTGTAATACTTCTAATTTTCTTCGCGCATGACCTATTTAAATTGATGATTCAAGTGCCGTAAAATTCTCATCATCATCATCATCATCATCATCATCATTGTTTGGAAAGCAGTGTAGGAGGGAGAGTCTTGTTTAAAATTTGTTTAATAGCTCAACGTTTCGCCTCTTGGGCTTCCTCAGGAGCAACTGAGAGAAAAATTAAATGGGTGCTGTATATT
>NW_004798150.1:296575-301648 GCF_000002075.1 Aplysia californica
GGAGCCCAGAGGAGGGGGCAAAGGAGGTGAGGGGGTGGGGGCAGAAAGTGGAAATGAAAGCAGACAACAGAACATTGCTGGAGAGCAGGAAAGAAGGTGAAAGGAGACAATTTTAGAGAAGAAAATTTTTCGGTCGCTACCCGGATTCGAACCCGGGACCTTTTGAATGAGAGGCCAACACCTTAACCTCTAGACCACGAGAGCCCCTTTAAAGACTTTGCAGCACTTGCATCACAATTAGGTCATATAAGTGACGAAGATTAGAGGTGTTTCAAGAGTGTAACAAGAAAAAAAAAAAGAAGAATATGGAGGAGAGATTAGGACGATAGTTGATATTTGGTAGGAAAGAAGAAGCAAACCACACCAAATCACCCGCCCCGCCAACCACCCACATCATAAAGGGAAGACAGAAAGAAGCAAAGCAACGTCCAAGTATTTGAACGTATTTTGAGAAAGTACGGACATTTGATCTTTTGCGTTTCTATTTTCTGACGAAGTCACGAAGCCTCTAAACCAAACAATATGATTTTACTATTCAGTCAGCTCTCAGCCCATACCGAGAAAAGCGAACGTGGACGCAGCCTTCGTTGGCAATGTAGGGCTTATTGTTATGTCGTCCGTTACAACGACCACAAAGGCTATATGTCAAAGGTCATAAATCCACCGACGTAGTTGTCGAAGGTTGAAGGCCTTGTTGGGTTGTTCTCCACACCGAAGAACTGACGTCGTGACTGGCCGTCCCCTGACGGGCGAGACAACCAGGAAATCGGACCGCAATTTCTGTCTCGACGTGGTGGAATCAGGTGCTCGTCAATTTAGGTTAAGTAAAGCTTATCAATGTGTTTTTCTTTAGATGAAAAAGATATAATCTATCTGTCTTGAAGGGAAGTTGAGATACTTGCGACTATAGGAGGTGGTTGTCACCTGGTGTCTGAAAAAAATATTGGCGAGAAACTGGTCGTCAGAGGTTGGTGACTTCTAAAGCTATCGTGTCTCTGGAAAGTGCAAAATTACATATTTTTGCCTTTAATAAGAGTTTTTCAATAAACTCACTTAGAAATGTTTTTTTGTGTGTGTGTTAAAATAGTGCTTGACCCTAAAAACTGAAAAGTAAAAGCATATTATTTTAAGATTTCCTAACGGGTGAAAAAATGCCAGTTTCTTTATTTCATTATTTTGACGAGCGTCTGATTTCACCGCAGTGCCATACTTTTTTCTCCTTAACTCCTTGACGATGCGCATTCTGGCCATTCCACAACAGGTTCATTTAAACACGCACTGTTTTTGGGGCCAATTTAACAGATAAGCAGAATTTCGTTCTTAATACCGATTTTTCTATTCTGTTTTCTGTATCTGAAAAAAAAAAAGCAAGCAATCAAACGCATACAACGAAATTCTCAAATTGATGTTTGTTATTTGTGTCTGATGGTCGGAAATGTCGTGCCTCAACACTGTGTTTTGTCTACTGCTGGTCGGACCTTCTGTGTCCACTACGTCTCAAAAGAGTTAAGTGTCCTTCGCGCGTATGCCGATAGTAATAATTCATTTTTACAGTGTGTACACAATGAACCACTTGCTGAATCGAAAGCTAGCTCGTTATATAACCGTATAAGAGTTAGATTTGTGTTTGCTTATTTGTTTGTTTGTTTGTTTGTTTTATTTGTTGTTGACTTTTTTTCGCACGCTACTTGAATTTTGCAATTGTCAAAGAAATGGCGAAGTCAAGTCGTTCTCGAAATGTTACGTAAAATGGGTGCTACTACGTACATTGGAACACATTAATTTGTGCAACTCAAATCTCGAAATCAAAACTTTCGCGAAAAACGGAATGGGCGAATGGGCAAAATGAAAAAAAAAGTGCAGGCGAAAAAATAAAGAAATAGAAACCAACAAACAAAAAGCAAACAAACAAAAACAAAACAGAACAAAACAAAAACAAAAACCTGTAAAGTCTTCGTTTCCGAAGTAAGCTGAGCGAGGTAGGCCCCTGTGGATTTTGCTGTAAAATATGTTGATTTGTCACAAAGCAAATTTTAATCTTTTGACTTCGTTAGTGTCTCATTTCCTGCAGTTTGGCGGATCACGACAGGTTTATTCATTTTCTAGAGACAGGACCTCCGCGTCTCAATGTCCATCTCGGATAGGATCAAACCCAGCAAATGGATAGCCTTTAAAACTTTTCAAAACAACCCAAGTCCAAGAAAGCCCCGTTGAGGATTCGGACAAAGGCCATCCGATTATTCCGATACGTAGTCCAGATTGATACATCTATCAACTGAACTATCGGAGCCCCGAAGACGTTTTACGCCTCTCATCCCCATCGACGCAAGTTAGCTGAGTTATAAGGAAGGTTGATAATGTGACCTTTTCAGGGCCACTGTACTCCATCAAAGTCAGAGCTGACTCGCAATTAAGAGAGTGTGGGTGCGAGGGTTCGAACCTCAGCTCGGTCCAACGTTGTGTCCTTTGGGTAAAGCACTTTACACGAATTTTCCATTTGGCTCGGCCCTTTAGAAGATGGACGTTAAACTTGGAGGTCCTGTTTCTTAAATAACTACTGTAATAGTGTTGACAGGGGCGTTAAACATGTACATGTTCTGTGTACATGTAAAGCAATAAACAGAAATAAGCAAAAAACAAAACAATGACATTAACAAACCCAGGAGGGACTCGAAATAGTACATGTAGGCATAAAGGCCTACATAATGCGAGTATTAATTTTTTTTTTCCACACAGGAATCGATTTCTGTCTTTTACTGACAAGACAAACAGTCTAACAATGCTGTATTGGTTAGATGCTGGTTGAGCAATTTTAATTTTGATTTTCTTCCGAGGAGGGGGGGGGGGGGGGGGTTGCTAGTTATAATTTGGCGAAAGGGGAGACAAGAATTCTGATGGAATGTCCGTCAAAGTGTCGCATTCCCAGCGCTCGTTCGAACTCATAGATCACTGTACTGCACACAGACCAGGAAGCAGAGGAGAAGAAACCCCCCCCCGCTTTTTTTTTCCCTCCCCCGGCGCCTGCCCGGGAAAAATTTATCCGGAAAAGTCACTCCCCTTTTGGGGGGGGGGAGGAGGAGGCCCGGGTTCAAATCCGGGAGGGGGAGAGAGAGAGAGAGAGAGAGAGAGAGAGGGGGGGGGGGGGGGGTGATGATGATGATGATGATGATGATGATGATGATGATGATGATGATGATGATGATGATGATGATGATGATGATGAAGTGACAGAGAGTAGCATCTTAAAGATCAAATTAAAAAAGAAAGAGTAGAGATAAAGATGCTAAAGAGGTTTGATAGAAGAAAAAAAAAGAGAAGAAACCTCACCAGAAGAACCTCCAACCTCCCACTTCCGTGTATGGACTGAGAACAAAATGGTAATGTAGGAAGGAACACAAAAAAATCCTGTAAAAACAGCGGACAACGTCATCTGCGCACTGGGGCCGAGGTCACGAAAGGTCATCGCATTTTACCTGAAAAAGGAGCAGGTGGAAGGAGCGAACAGACACCAGACACATAGTAGTCCCGTCCCCTTCGGTGATCTGCCTTTTACTTTGACTGCACCAATAGTCTCTTTTATAGGTACGACCCGTTATAATTTGTGGCAACCAACAGTGTTAGGAAAGTAAGCCAACGGATATTTACTTCTGTGAGTTCTGTTTTGTTTTAGTAAGAGTTTCACGGCATTTGCTGTATGATTGGGTCGTATAAGTGCAGACGATTAGAGGTGTTACAAAGGAGAAGCAAACATAAGAACGATAGAGGTTTGACAGGAAAGAAGGAGCAGACCACACCAGAGCACCTGCCAACCACCCATTCTGTGAGTTCTTAAAGTGTTACAATTCTATGTGTCAATCATTGTTTTTATTATTATTATTATTATTATTATTATTATTGTTGCTGCTTTTTAAAATAATTATATTATTATTATTATTATTATTTATCATTATATTATTATTATTATTATTATTATTATTGTTATTATTATTATTATTGATATTATTATTATTGTTTTTGTTATTGTTTCTTTTATTGCTATCTTTTAATTATTATTATTATTATTTATTATTGTTATAATAATGATAATAATCAGTATTATTATTATTCTAATTATTATTATTACTATTATTATTATTATTATTATTATTGTTAACACTATAATCATCATCATCATCATCATCATCATCATCATCATCATCATCATCATCATCATCATCATCATCATCATCATCGTCATCATCATCATCATCATCATCATCATCATCATCATCATCATCATCATCATCATCATCATCATCATCACCATGTTTCTGCGGTCTTCATTTCTTTTTGGGTGGATTTGAGATCCCCATGATCATTTGTGGTACATTCTTTTTTTATTTGTTTACTGTAAATGCCCATATGAAGGGTTTTTAAGACCTTCCCAAGTTAAAATAACTCTTAAACTATGCATTCTGTTATGTTAGGCTTCAAAGAGCTGAAGACTATATTAGGCTTACCTTTTGTTTTTAGATTCATTTTTTCTTTCTTCCACTTTTTACAACCTGGTTTAGGCAGTATAATTTTTCTGTTAATCGTTACAAATTCTTCTATGATTTCTGTTCCACAGGCAAAACGTTTCTGTAAAACTTTTATTTTTTCTTTCTTATAACACGTGGAGTATTATAATATATTACAGTACAGAAATGACAATGTTTAAGTTTGAACTGGAAATTTATGTGATAATTTTTTTTAAAACAACAAAAAACCCTCATGGTGTTTGTATTAAACTTTTATTTTTCTTCAATAAGCTCACACACATAATATAAAACTCGGAAATGACAGTATGACAGGGCTTAAGTCTGAGCTGGAAATTGATAGCATAAAAATGTTTCCGGACACATGCATTAAACATGCCCCTTCAAGTCTCGACGTTTAATGAAGAACGTCTCCATGTCACGATCCATGGGTTTGGACAGTGGAGATAAGGAAGTGTCATGGCAAAAATGATTGTAAGATACACCGGGGAAAAACTTTCCCCGACACTTACAGGATACTCACTCACACACACACACACACACACACACACACACA
>NW_004798150.1:301748-305556 GCF_000002075.1 Aplysia californica
GAAAAATAGAAAAGGCAACAACAATATCATCAAACTAATGTTGAAGTCTATACCCAGATCGAAACAAAATTAGAATCTCCAACATCTAGAATCTATACACAAAAGTCGAGTAGAAAGTGACCTTTATTTTTATCTTTTGTTTTGTTTTGTTGTTGTTGTTGAAAGATCACTATATTTTATGCAGGTGAGCAAAAGTGTATACATTAATTTATAAGCCTACATAATGTGTGCAAAAATAAGATTATATCTGCACTGAGCACTATCAACAATATGTGAAATACACGATGAAGAAGAAGAAGAAGATATTCATGTGTACTACAGTGAGGTCTGTGCAGGTGTGATTTGCTCCTTCTTCCCAATTCCTATCAAACATCTACCGACCTTATCTCTTCCACAGGGGGCTCTCGTGGCCTAGAGGTTGAGGTGTTGGCCTCTCATTCAAAAGGTCCCGGGTTCGAATCCAGGTAGCGATCGAAAAATTTTCTTCTCTAAATTTGTCTCCTTTCACCTCATTTCCTGCTCTTTAGCAATGTTCTGTCGTTTGCTTTCGTCTCCTCCTTCTGCCCCCACCCCCCTCACCTTCTTTGCCCCTTCCTCTGGGTTCCTGATTCTTTCTGCAGCCATTCTACTGCTACTCCTTCGCTTCTTCGTACTGCTGTCTTTCAGCCACACCCCTGATCTTCTGGTAGGAAAGATCTACACCTAGCCTTCTTGGACAAGGGCGACAAATCTCAGAGGGCCCGTGTGCAAGTTGCGCACGTTAAAGATCCCTTGGTGGTCTAAAATCGATAAGAGTAGGCTTTGGCTGCCATCATCATCATCATTGTTTGGAAAGCAGAATAGGATGGAGAGTCTTGTTTGAATTTCAGACAAAATAACATAACAATATAAAATGTTTAAAATTTGTTTAATAAAGCCAGCTCAAAGTTTCGCCTCGTGGGCTTCCTCAGGAGCAACTGAGAGAAAAATTAAATGGGTGCTGTATACTAGCAGGGAAATGGGCCTAACAAAGAGGGTCTTAATTAAGATTACGTGTGGTTACAGGCTAGACGGAAGCAACTCAGAGTGAGCCAGGCCAAGGGGCTAATTATCATCATCATTATCACCATCATCGTCATCATCATCATCATCATCAAGTGCAACAGACATCGGCAATGAAGGTTTTCCATTTATTCCTTTGCTCAAATACTCTTTAAAAAAGATACATTACCCTTACCTTTCCTCATCACCCATCTATCTGCTTCGATGTAATTAAACTCTCACTGAAATTAAACGTCTGCTGGGACATTTCAGGAACCCACTTTCAGCACTTTTAAAGGACCCCTGGGCAAGAGTTGAGTTCCTGCGTGCTGTCGGCATCGCTGACCGTTTATGACACCACAGCGCCAGACAGAAGAAAGACAGAGATCCGAGAGACTGAAATTAAAACATAATATATTCTTACCTGGAACATTATCAAACCCAAGAGAAATGTCATCAAAGTTCCCATCTCTGTCTGGGACATTGATGTCTACAATAATTCCTCCATAGTTCAAAATACTGACGCTCACGCCCTTTGAGTTCTTCAGTGTGTACCTGTGGGGACAACATTTACAAGACTTGTTACGTACTCAGACTAGAATTGTGACATATCATCATGGTTCTATAGGGATTTCATAATATCATAATATATTAAAAACACAGCGAATATCAACACAAGATAAACTCATACTGCGTACCATTGTAAGCTAACCCCAGAATTTACATAAAGTAAAATGTTTTGACTTATGTTAATTTAAAAAATAAATAAATAAACAATAATTTAAAATGAAAGCATAAAAAAAATCACACTGCACTTTTACCTTCTTTACTTTCTTTAAAAACCAAAACAATATAATCACTTACAAGGAACAAAATAATAGAAGGGCATAGGCCTGCACAGTTAAATATAAAATTAAAAAAAACCCACACACTTCTGTCAATGTCAGCAACATATATTATAACCCCATCACCAGAGCCCTACACCACTGGATGTTTTTTGTATCTCCAGTAGCACAACGGAAACTTTTTGACTGTATTCTTCACATTTCTTTTTAGTTGATTTTTCTTTCATTATAATACAAATTACAACCCGCTGAGATAATTTAGCATTTAAGAGTACGACAAATGTATATAAGAGAAACTTTTTCACATTCCTTTTTCCAACAAACAACAAATTTTAAAAAAACCTCAGCAAATTTATTTTTTAAATAGATTTCTAATTGGGCAAAAAGATTCTAAATAACTGTATCTTCTAGGCCCTATATAGATCTAGACGCCACTCAAAAAGCCTAATAGAACAGACACATTACTGAAAAATTCCTAAATTTATGCATTCTTCTTTGTTAGACAATATTGATGAGTAGGTTCTTAGTGGAGAATACCCGGAGATTGGCATTATTTTGTTGGCTAGGCCATCTAATGTTGACCTATTGAAAGTGAAACTAGAAAACATGGAACCCCTCCCCTCAACACTCTTATGTCTTTTTGTCACTTGTCACACAGAGGTAGAGGAGGTGCGATCTCGAGCAGTCACCCACCACTGACATTAGGCCTCTATAATAATATCTAGATCTAGATTCTAGATCTAGATTGCCTCCTAAATTGTTCTTGCATACCTTGACCCGCTTTATAGGCTAGCCTGTTAGATCTAGATCTATAGAGTTATAATATTAACTTATATAATAATATCGTAAAGTTATTATCAACGAACATTCACAAATCAGCAGGACAGCAGCAGCGTTGATTCGGACAATGTCAACAGTCTGCTTACGTCTATTCTATTCCTTCATTAGCGCTAACAACTACTGTGAGGCCCTACCTTGTGACTGTTTCACCACTCTGTGTCTGTCCAAAGGTTTCACTCGACACCCCAGCCATGTTTTGTAATCAATTCTTCCAACACAATCAAAACTTGACGTGGAACCTGAAGACAGGGGAAATCTTCAACCTGCAGGAATCGCGGTACCACAAGCGTCAAACCGAACTGAGAGCGACAGTTTGTGACTGTATCGACTAGAAAAGCTGTAAGTAGGTCTGGGCTATTATTATAATATTATCTTCCCTAAGCCTGGCCTACTTTCGTTTTCTTCCACTGACCACAGAGGCTGGGGCTCGTCAGGTCAGCCCCGCCCACTTCCGAGGTCTGCAGCACTCGTTCTTAGGCTAGGCCGAGGATACCGGAACTTTTGGTAGCCTCGGGCTAGGCCCTAACGTATAATTCATGTTATTGTATGCTAATCAATTGACCTCTGACCCTGAAGGATATAGATTCTAAGGGCGGCAAGTAGCTGGCTATTGGCTTAGGGTACTTGACAACTATGAAGAGAAAGAGCCACGAACGACTCAAGTGCGGAAGAAGCAGCCTCTAATCTCTCTCAGGCTTGAGCTGATAACCCATACATGTCAAGATTCACCTTTCCTGAAGGGCTGTGTGAACCGAGATTTTAGATCTTATTATAAGAACACTAGGCTACAGTCTTCTGCGTCTTGTTTCATTCCCTGTGCTAATAAAGTCAAAGGTTAGATGGATGATGTCAGCCGTTTGATACTAACAAGTGAGCTTTAAGCTTTCACCATTTATACAAATTATCGTTTAAAAAGTGTCTGGCCGAAAGAGTTTGATAAAAGAGAAATAAAAATAAAAGATGGAAGATAACAGTGGAAGACAAAGAAACCTTCTATGATAGGCATATTATTTTTATAGTGCGAGTGTGTCGGGGATATATTTCACGCCTGTATAATATGGTCATGAGTGCGTGCGGCGGCTCTCGTGGCATAGAGGTAAAGA
>NW_004798150.1:305671-307136 GCF_000002075.1 Aplysia californica
CCACACACACACACACACACCTATCATAATATTACATTGTTCGCTTAAGATACTAATAATATGACATTTATATCCCACAAATCAGTGTTACAATCATTGCCCCATGCGCTTTACTTAATATTCATGAAGAACATGCATATGTTCCGTGCAATTTACAGATCGGCTTAATCTTAAGATTGCGCCGCGCGTTTTAATGATCGTATATTGGGCGGCAATCTTAAGATTGCGCTGTACATTTTAATGATCGTATAATTCACTTCCATCTTCATTCTTTTACTCACATCTAGGAACATTCACGTATATTTTCAAAAGTGCAAAAATATGAAAATTTAAATTAGATATGAAACTGAAAAGCTCACAAAAATGATAAAATTATATTATCGTTAAAACGCGCAGCGCAATCTTAAAATTGCCCCACAATCTTAGAATTGCCATGCAATTATACGACCGTTAAAACGTGCAGCGTAATCTTAAGATCTTTAAATTGCGCGGAACACTTACACAGATATCATACGTATACGCATAATAATACATTATGGCAGTTCTACATTTCCTAAAAAATAACAGAGTAGATCATTCAGGCAAAATATTGCGTACACTCTTTCTTACTTTAAATAAGGAAAAATTTGAGACTCATGCCAATTTCAAAAGCGTCTATATTACAAATAAAACAAATTACAGCGGAATTCGGGACTGAAAAAAAAAGTGTTGACTTTGAGCAAGATTGACTTTATCCATTACTCGCAATTGAAATTTTGAAGACTACAGCTACAAAATTACAAAGTACCTGGTAACAAGATGTTAGCTCAATTTCAGTGAGTATAATTCTGAAGTTGTCACCAGAACAAGAGATAATGAGTGAACAAAGTAATTGGAGGTGTGTACACCAATAGCCCAGGACCTAAATATCTCTTATTAAATTAATTTATCTTGTGATTTAGCCCCAAATTGTTGACTTTACGCAAGGTTAACACTCAAGCGGTTGACTGTACATGTATCAGAAACACAATTACTTAAACAAAAAAGGTAAGAAACGGGACCACAGTGAGGTGTTGACTGTAAGCAAGAGTTGACTTTATCAGGATTCCACTGTTTCTGTTATTACTGATCATTATGCTTAAAACAAAAAGTGAAATTAGTTATCATCAACAAAGACAGTGTTCATCATTATGTCAAAAATATTTTTTAAAACAGGGGAATCTGCTGAGATGTCTTCCAAATATGGGTCCTGTTCCAACTTCCTGCTCTGTCTCCTCTTCCTCTTCTTCTTCTTACACCTCCATTTCTCCCTGTGTAAAGCCATGCGCCTCTTCAATGCTGCAATACTTGGAAAATATTTTCCACATTCCTTGTGGCTTCTGCACACCATGCAGCCTTTCTTGACCACAAGGCCACCCTTTTTTTTTCCTTATTTTTTTTTCACCTCACAAAAGTGTAATATTACTATTACATTGGTTCAAGACCC
>NW_004798150.1:307236-311135 GCF_000002075.1 Aplysia californica
GCTCGTCAGGTCAGCCCCGCCCACTTCCGAGGTCTGCAGCACTCGTTCTTAGGCTAGGCCCTAACGTATAATTCATGTTATTGTATGCTAATCAATTGACCTCTGACCCTGAAGGATATAGATTCTAAGGGCGGCAAGTAGCTGGCTATTGGCTTATGGTACTTGACAACTATGAAGAGAAAGAGCCACGAACGACTCAAGTGCGGAAGAGGCAGCCTCTAATCTCTCTCAGGCTCGAGCTGATAACCCATACATGTCAAGATTCACCTTTCCTGAAGGGCTGTGTGAACCGAGATTTTAGATCTTATTATAAGAACACTAGGCTACAGTCTTCTGCGTCTTGTTTCATTCCCTGTGCTAATAAAGTCAAAGGTTAGATGGATGATGTCAGCCGTTTGATACTAACAAGTGAGCTTTAAGCTTTCACCATTTAGACAAATTATCGTTTAAAAAGTGTCTGGCCGAAAGAGTTTGATAAAAGAGAAATAAAAATAAAAGATGGAAGATAACAGTGGAAGACAAAGAAACCTTCTATGGTAGGCATATTATTTTTATAGTGCGAGTGTGTCGGGGATATATTTCACGCCTGTATAATATGGTCATGAGTGCGTGCGGCGGCTCTCGTGGCATAGAGGTAAAGAGGCTAAGGAGTTCGCCTCTCAATCAATAGGTCCCGGGTAACGACGGAAAATTCTCTTCTCTACAAGTTACCCCCTTTCACACCCGTTTCTGATCCCTAAACCACAGAATTCTACACTAAATGTAGAATTCTGAGTGTAGAATTCTGTGTCCCTAACAATATTCTCCCCCTTCACAGACACACTTCAGATCATTTAGGAGGCGGTCTCCGACCTTTCGGGACGAGGGGGATACATTAAACATTTACCTCACTTGGATTTCGAACTTGTTCTCCTGCGTGCGACAGCGAAGTGCCTAACTGCTGCACCACAGACACCCTTGGGAATACCTAATTTGGGAATTTATATTTCGGAAAGAAACACCATAATTTGTGATTAAATCTATAATATTTTCTTTTGTTTCGTTTCAACTGAAGAGTATCATTAAACATTTTCATGATGTTCCAGTTGACGTCAGTTATCTGGTAAGGTGAGATGTTTGATGTACCCAAGCTAACATGTCCCAAGCTAACATGTCCCAAGCTAGCATCTGCGTTTTCGGGGTCGCATTTTTCCGCGATTTTTTCATTTTTCAAACAGAAAAGGCTACTTCATAACATAGTCGTGTATTTTGATAATTCTAAGATGTCCAAGTACAGTTATTTCCACGCGAGTAATAATAATAAGTACATTGCATACTTTAAAAAAAATTATTTTACACATTTGTCTTCTATTTTCCCTCTTTGTTGGTGTGTTAGTTTTTTGGGGGCTATTTTTCTTATCTATTTGTTGGTGTGTTTATATAGCGTAATATCATTTAATTTGATGTTCCTACATTTAAAAAATAATATAAATGTGTAATGTTAGAGCGTGTCTCCACCAAAACTGAATACTGACACTGGCAGGCCCCTTGTGTGTGATTTCATAATTTACATGTAATTAGGGTTAAAACGGTCAATCTTCGGAAATGTGGACACACGCCCTTATTTGTTACTTTTTGTGGTTGTGGTTGTTTGTGTGCTATTCTAATGTTGATTTCATTCTGTTGTGAAACCATTATTTTTCACGTTTTTACACTATGTGTAGCTACAAATAATATTCTGGATGCTTAAAACAGAGCACAAGAAATTCTGGTGCTTTAGATTAAGTTATCTCTATCAATTTATTACGTCGTCATAGCTAGTTGAAAGCTTGAAAATTAATGGCAACTTTTTTGGCAACTTTTGCCATTTTTGTGGCAACTTTTGGCAACTTTTGGACAAAAAGAAATGTTAACTAACGCAGCTAGCCCAAGGAGCTTAAAACTGTAAACTTCTTGGATGTACCTAAAGTAGGAAGGTATTTTAACGACTAGCCTTTAAATTTCAAATTGATTGACAATGTATGGCACGTTTTGTGATAACACAATTTTACAATGATTTTTAAAAAAATGCTTATGAATAACAAAATGTTTCGAGACTGGATAATAATCCCAGAGATAAAACTGAACACAGAAAAAAACAACAAAAAGAAAAAAAACAAACAACAAAAACGGTTTGTTTTTTTACTTTTTCGGGTGACCTTCGAGTACGTTTATAGATCCTTCCTCAAAGTTCATTCACTTTCCCAAATCCCCAAACATCATTATTGATCTCGCAGACGTTAGAATAACCCCCGCTTTTATTTGTAAGCAAATTCAAGCAGAATACCAATTACGGAATACATGTTGGAAATCTGTCAGTTAGCCCACACAAAGTGTTTCTAATAATAATGTAAATACAGCTGTGGCCTGCTCTAACCGAACAAACACTTTGATTTACTGACTAGGGCTGGGCAACGAGTCGCTTTATCGAAACCGGTGGCCTAGTTGTTAGGCTCTCGGATTCGCTATCGTAATTAAGGTCGTGGGTTCGAATCCCGTCAGGGGCCCGAAGTTTTGTCCTTGGGAAAGGCACTTTGCACATATTTTCCTCACTTCAACGAGGTGGAAATGGGTACCCGGCTATACACAGTGAACGATCTTGTCAGTTTGATATTGTTTGAGAGCGTAAATCCGCAGCTTGCACTTTATGCTTCCGTGGAAGCCGAGAATGTTTCTGAGTGTTCTCAGAGGGTCTGCTGGGGGTAATAATAGTTGTAAAGCGCATAGAGCATGCTCTTGAGTCTTGAGCATGGATACGCGCTATATAAATGCAATTATTATGATTATTATTATTATTATTATTATTATTATTATTATTATTATTATTATTATTATTACTATTATTAAACATGTCAGTGCACCTCTTCGGCGATTAATTAATATAATATGATATGAACTACGTCGGCAAATGGGTTAGAACCGTTTTCGACAAACGGGTTAGCATCACTTCAACAATTCTTGGTGCACCCACTCAGCAAACGGGGTAGAAAAGAGAGTTTAAGAGTCTGAATTTGGATTATAATGTTTCGTTGAGAATTTTCCGGTTATCCGGATAGATTATCCGGATTTTGCCCACCACAAATACTGACCGCCCGCTCGTTTGGCAGACGATAAGGGGGGATTTCCGAGAGAAACCTTGAACTTTGAACCCTTGGTTCATATGGTAGCTGACTGGCTGAGAGGAGGAAGCTAGGGTGATGCTTTTATTGATGACGCGCTAAAACTACGAAGCAGTATCATCATCATCATCATCCAGTGCCAGATCTGCGACAGACATCGGCGATCATGGTTCTCCATTTATTCTTTAGCTCGGATGCTCTAAAAAAAGCTACGTTTACCTTATCTTTTCCTGTTACCCATTTGTTTAGGTTCCCAAAGTACAATATAGGTTGCTCTTTGCCTATCCCTGCCTCGTCTGCCTTCAATTTGGCCAGTCTGAGCTAGATGTTGGTGATACTGTAAGAAAAAAAAGAAAGAACACGCCACACAGAATTTAGAGAACCACTTCTCCCACTCTTGTCTGAAATCCTGTTATTCATAACCGTATCTACAATAAATTGGTTATACTCTAATATTAATATAAAAAGAACATACTAAAAAGAAGTTAGAAAAACACATGTCTGTCTGAAGTTACGTTTGATCTTAACTGCAACTAAAACTGGTGTTACTTAATTTATCAAAAAGGACACGGTGCACAGAATTTAGAGAAACCCATGTCTCACCTTTCTTTTTTTGGTCCCATGTCCTGCTTTTGGTGCCGATATTTGTACCTTTCGTAAAAATGTATTGACAAGAAAAACAAAACAAGAAAAAGGGGAACTGTTTAGTTGATGATGATGATGATGATGATGATGATGATGATGATGATGATGATGATGATG
>NW_004798150.1:311235-312564 GCF_000002075.1 Aplysia californica
GGAGGAGGGTAAGGAGAACGGATGTTCGATACGAAAGAAGGAGCAAATCACACTAGAGCACCCACCAGCCACCCGCAAGCTCCCTTTTCTTGTATAATAAAAACAAAAACGTGTAAGTGTGTGGTTGGGGGGCAAAGGAATGTCTCCTTTTTAATTTCTCTACCTGAAAAACAAAAATAACAAACAAAAGTGGGGGTGAGGGATGGGATCGACAAAGAATGTCTCCTTTTAGCCGTCTCTACCTGAAGTCAAAATAAAAAACAAAGAAACGAAAACAAAAACAAAAAGAGAGAGAGAGAGAGAGAGAGAGAGAGAGAGAGAAAGCAGATGGTAGTTAAGTTTGGTTTTTATTTGACGCACACACAAGATTAATTATAACGTCCGTTTGCTGTAAATGGCCCCACTGGCAGAATGATTTGTGAGTTTTAGGTAGGATCACACACAACAATGCCAAGCATGCAACGGTGAGGCGGCGTTTTGGTGGGTGGTCACTGTATAGGGTGTGGCCTTGAGAAAGACACGATCATTCTAGCTAAAAATGAATAAATAAATAAATACATTAATTAATTAATTAATAAAGCAGCGAGGGTCCTGCACCAGAAATAAGGGAGTAGCTCCGCAGAGAGCAAGGTCCACACGTGTAAGGGTTAGGGTTAAATTTAGTGTTTAGGGTTAGGATTAGGGTTAGGGCTTAGGGTTAGGGTTAGGGTTAGGGCTTTGGGTATACCCCGCTCAAAATATTCCGTCTTTTGTGTGTTGTTGGTCGGCCGGCCCTTTGCGGAACTCCTTCCAGAAATAACGTGCTTGTAGAATTATCTGGGTAAGTATGATAGTGTACATTTGGTAATTTTGGTAAAATAATGATTCTTTGTATGTAGTCAATATGTGTGTGTTAAGTATGTATGCACGTATTATGAATTCATGCTTGTACGTTTGATGTATGAATACCATTGCGTTCCGAATATCCACACGAAGATAAATCAATTGGAGTTTATTATTTATTAATTCAAGTTATTGTAAGGATGAAATACTTTACACCCCCCCCCTCCCCCCTTTCAACACTGTTCAGCCCATGTGGGAGGCGGGATGCTTCTACCTTGCCTCTCAGGGCCCGCCCAGGATGAAAGGAAAACAGCACTCTAGCATGAAGTGGAACCATTCGATAGATAGACTTCCCCGTGTAAAGATCGAACCTACATCTTTTGCATACCTAACCTTTGCACAACAGTTCTGTAGGCCCCATAGGAGGGGGCATGAAAGTTTTAAAAAATCAAGAAGTCAATTATGATTTGGGCGAGCATCGATCCCGGTGCCCACAGATTGATAGAT
>NW_004798150.1:312664-320788 GCF_000002075.1 Aplysia californica
AAGTTACCCCCTTTCACACCCGTTTCTGATCCCTAAACCACAGAATTCTACACTAAGTGTAGAATTCTGAGTGTAGAATTCTGTGTCCCTAACAATATTCTCCCCCCTTCACAGACACACTTCAGATCATTTAGGAGGCGGGCGTCCGACCTTTCGGGACGAGGGGGATACATTAAACATTTACCTCACTTGGATTTCGAACTTGGTCTCCTGCGTGCGACAGCGAAGTGCCTAACTGCTGCACCACTGACACCCTTGGGAATACCTAATTTGGGAATTTATATTTCGGAAAGAAACACCATAATTTGTGATTAAATCTGTAATATTTTCTTTTGTTTCGTTTCAACTGAAGAGTATCATTAAACATTTTCATGATGTTCCAGTTAACGTCAGTTATCTGGTAAGGTGAGATGTTTGATGTACCCAAGCTAACATGTCCCAAGCTAACATGTCCCAAGCTAGCATGTCCCAAGCTAACATGTCCCAAGCTAACATGTCCCAAGCTAGCATGTCCCAAGCTAGCATGTCCCAAGCTAATATGTCCCAAGCTAACATGTCCCAAGCTAACATGTCCCAAGCCAACATGTCCCAAGCCAACATGTCCCAAGCTAACATGTCCCAAGCTAACATGTCCCAAGCTAGCATGTCCCAAGCTAGCATGTCCCAAGCTAACATGTCCCAAGCTAACATGTCCCAAGCTAACATGTCTCAAGCTAACATGTCCCAAGCTAACATGTCCCAAGCTAACATGTCCCAAGCTAACATCTGCGTTTTCGGGGTCGCCATTTTCCCGCGATTTTTGCATTTTTTAAACAGAAAAGGCTACTTCATAACATAGACGTGTATTTTGATAATTCTAAGATGTCCAAGTACAGTTATTTCCACGCGAATAATAATAAGAACATTGCATACTATTTATTATTTTGCACATTTGTCTTCTATTTTCCCTCTTTGTGGGTGTGTTAGTTTTTTGGGGGCTATTTTTCTTATCTATTTGTTGGTGTGTTTATATAGCGTAATATCATTTCATTTGATGTTCCTACATTTAAAAAATAATATAAATGTGTAATGTTAGAGCGTGTCTCCACCAAAACTGAATACTGAAACTGGCAGGCCCCTTGTGTGTGATTTCATAATTTACATGAAATTAGGGTTAAAACGGTCAATCTTCGGAAATGTGGACACACGCCCTTATTTGTTACTTTTTGTGGTTGTGGTTGTTTGTGTGCTATTCTAATGTTGACACGTTTTTACACTATGTGTGGCTACAAATAATATTCTGGATGCTTAAAACAGAGCACAAGAAATTCTGGTGCTTTAGATTAAGTTATCTCTATCAATTTATTACGTCGTCAAAGCTAGTTGAAAGCTTGAAAATTAATGGCAACTTTTTTGGCAACTTTTGCCATTTTTGTGGCAACGTTTGGCAACTTTTGGACAAAAAAAAATGTTAACTAACGCAGCTAGCCCAAGGAGCTTAAAACTGTAAACTTCTTGGATGTTCCTAAAGTAGGAAGGTATTTTAACGACTAGCCTTTAAATTTCAAATTGATTGACAATGTATGGCACGTTTTGTGATAACACAATTTTACAATGATTTAAAAAAAAATGCTTATGAATAACAAAATGTTTCGAGACTGGATAATAATCCCAGAGATAAAACTGAACACAGAAAAAAACAACAAAAAGAAAAAAAACAAACAACAAAAACGGTTTTTTAAAATACTTTTTCGGGTGACCTTCGAGTACGTTTATAGATCCTTCCTCAAAGTTCATTCACTTTCCCAAATCCCCAAACATCATTATTGATCTCGCAAACGTTAGAATAACCCCCGCTTTTATTTGTAAGCAAATTCAAGCAGAATACCAATTACGGAATACATGTTGGAAATCTGTCAGTTAGCCCACACAAAGTGTTTCTAATACTAATGTAAATACAGCTGTGGCCTGCTCTAACCGAACAAACACTTTGATTTACTGACTAGGGCTGGGCAACGAGTCGCTTTATCGAAATCGGTGGCCTAGTTGTTAGGCTCTCGGATTCGCTATCGTAATTAAGGTCGTGGGTTCGAATCCCGTCAGGGGCCCGAAGTTTTGTCCTTGGGAAAGGCACTTTGCACATATTTTCCTCACTTCAACGAGGTGGAAATGGGTACCCGGCTATAGACAGTGAACGATCTTGTCAGTTTGATATTGTTTGAGAGCGTAAATCCGCAGCTTGCACTTTATGCTTCCGTGGAAGCCGAGAATGTTTCTGAGTGTTCTCAGAGGGTCTGCTGGGGGTAATAATAGTTGTAAAGCGCATAGAGCATGCTCTTGAGTCTTGAGCATGGATACGCGCTATATAAATGCAATTATTATGATTATTATTATTATTATTATTATTATTATTATTATTATTATTATTATTATTATTACTATTATTAAACATGTCAGTGCACCTCTTCGGCGATTAATTAATATAATATGATATGAACTACGTCGGCAAATGGGTTAGAACCGTTTTCGACAAACGGGTTAGCATCACTTCAACAATTCTTGGTGCACCCACTCAGCAAACGGGGTATAAAAGAGAGTTTAAGAGTCTGAATTTGGATTATAATGTTTCGTTGAGAATTTTCCGGTTATCCGGATAGTTTATCCGGATTTTGCCCACCACAAATACTGACCGCCCGCTTGTTTGGCAGACGATAAGGGGGGATTTCCGAGAGAAACCTTGAACTTTGAACCCTTGGTTCATATGGTAGCTGACTGGCTGAGAGGAGGAAGCTAGGGTGATGCTTTTATTGATGACGCGCTAAAACTACGAAGCAGTATCATCATCATCATCATCCAGTGCCAGATCTGCGACAGACATCGGCGATCATGGTTCTCCATTTATTCTTTAGCTCGGATGCTCTAAAAAAAAGCTACGTTTACCTTATCTTTTCCTGTTACCCATTTGTTTAGGTTCCCAAAGTACAATATAGGTTGCTCTTTGCCTATCCCTGCCTCGTCTGCCTTCAATTTGGCCAGTCTGAGCTAGATGTTGGTGATACTGTAAGAAAAAAAAGAAAGAACACGCCACACAGAATTTAGAGAACCACTTCTCCCACTCTTGTCTGAAATCCTGTTATTCATAACCGTATCTACAATAAATTGGTTATACTCTAATATTAATATAAAAAGAACATACTAAAAAGAAGTTAGAAAAACACATGTCTGTCTGAAGTTACGTTTGATCTTAACTGCAACTAAAACTGGTGTTACTTAATTTATCAAAAAGGACACGGTGCACAGAATTTAGAGAAACCCATGTCTCACCTTTCTTTTTTTGGTCCCATGTCCTGCTTTTGGTGCCGATATTTGTACCTTTCGTAAAAATGTATTGACAAGAAAAACAAAACAAGAAAAAGGGGAACTGTTTAGTTGATGATGATGATGATGATGATGATGATGATGATGATGATGATGATGATGATGCTGGTAGCACGTGCTAAAATTATGTTGTTCATGATCGTAACTACAATTGATGGACGATACTGTGATATGTAGCAAGGAAAACACTATACAGAATTTAGAGAACCATGACCCCAACTCTTATCTGGAATGATGGTGTTCATAACCGTATCTATAATATGTGTCACGACATGGTGGAATCAGGCGCTCGTCACTTCTTGGTAGTGCTGGGCGGCTAGGTTTCCGATTACAAGTATTAAAGGCTAGGAACCGTAGGAATCGGACTCCGAACCCAATTACTTACGTTCTAATGATGTGATTTCTTCCGGTAGTTACCAGGTTGGCTCCGAACATCTTCAGGATTTAGGATAACCTTGATTTTTGAACACTACGATGCACCAACTTTTTTTTCTTCAAAAATTAATTTATTTAAAAAAAGAAAAAAAGATTTCAATGATTTAAGTAACTGGTGACTGTTGGTTTACGTAAAAAGGAGTCGGAACTTTTCTTCCGTGGTATTAATCGCTGGAATCGGTTCCGGACTCGATTCTTCGCCCAGCTGTACTTCTTGGGCATGTGGAGATATTGGCATCATCTGAAAGCCTGAACATTTGCCTTGACTTCGATGGAAACCCCCCCCCCCCCATCTTAAATAGAAGTTGAGACTCTCTGATTGAAAGACACGGGGTTGCCTCCTGGTTTCACGGGTAAAATTAACGAGAAAATGGACCTAAAAGTTTTGCGACTTTCAAAGCTTGAGAGTCCTTGGAAACTGAAATTTTACATTTTTTGTGCCTTTAATCAATGTTCCTCAGAAAAATTAACAATGTATTCGTGTCTTTAAAAGGACATAAAAGTTGTTAAGCCACAAAACAAAAATTCGATAAAAATGCCAGCTACTTTGACGAGCACCTCATTTCACCACGATGCCTAAGACATGGTCGCTTTTAAGGACACGCTGGCTAACCCAGATGTCGGGGGTTTCCAGAAATCTTGACCTACACGAAAAGTGGGCATTGCCCTACCTATCGGAGAAGTTTGGTTTCATCGATGTGTATTTTTTGTTTGGTTATAGAGAAAACTCTCCTTGTCTTTTAAAGGAACTGAACAAGGGGCAAAAACTTTACCTTCGATTTTCTCAAAACAACATTTTTCGGTATAGCCCCCTTGTATTTAAAAGCGACCATTTATTTTTAATATGTGTTTATTTAATTTTCAGACACGTCATCAATCTAGAGCGCTTTTTTATGCTGTGGTTGGGGGGGGGGGGGATATGTTTTTTTGCGGCCCCGGGGGGGGTCAAGTTGTTCAGTTTTTCTTTTAGTCGAAAGACACCCTCTGCAATGACCCTAAGACACGCGTAGTTTAGAGAGATAAAGAAATCGATCATGTACAAAAAGGTAAACCCTGATCTTTTTTTACGAGGGCACCAAAACACGTCACAAACAAGATCTATGGCCGCACACGGAGGCGGACATCGTTATCATCGATACCTTTAAAGTTTAAAGCTCCTCTTCTCCAACCCTCCCTCCCCCAACACACACACACACACACAACCCTCCCCCCAGTTCCAACCCCTACCCCACAACCCCACCATCCTTTTGTTGTTGAAGAACGTGAGGTTAGATGTGTGTTTGGACGTGTGATTGTGAGAGAGGCGTATGGTCCAGACGGTGTGCAACCCACATTTCTGAAAATGTGTTCTGCACAACTTAGTTTTATTACACCTATATTATCAAACCAGTCGTTGTTGACACATGCTATTCTCACTATTAGGAAATGTTTTGCAATCGTCCCCCTTCCAAAGAAAGAAAAAAAATTACTGAAATGAATGACCTAAGACCAATAGCCTTAATATCCGTAGTTATAAAATGTCTAGAAGAAATTGTGCTAAAAAGACTACGAACGTACATAGAACCCACTCAGGCCCCTCCACAATTCGCATATTGTCACTGGAGAAGTGTGGAAGACTCCATTCTACTTCTACTATTTCTTGACAACATATAGAGACACTTAGACAAGCCTAAAACATACTGTAGGATCCTGTTTATTGATTTTACGTCAGCCTTTAATACTATCCAGCCAGTTATCCTTTTAAAGAAATAAGAAAACGTAGGTGTTAACGTCAATTTAATATCATGGATAGGCAATTTTCCTTACCAACCGAACCCAGTATGTAAAATTAAAACATTGTTCTCCGACATACATCCCAACAAATACAGGGGCCCCTCAAGGATGTGTTTTGTCACCAGTTTTATTCACACTATACACGAACGATTGCCAAATAAACAAAAGTAACTTTAAGTTGATAACATTTGCAGATGATTCAATTATAATTGGGCTAATTCAGGCTGACCATAACGAAACCTCTTACCGGAATTTTGTACTTCATTTTTCTGAATGGTGTGAAAATCATAAACTGCTTTTAAATGTGAAAAAACCCTAAAGAACTTGTTTTTGATTTTAGAATAAAGAAACTGCCCCTGCAGCCACTCGAAATTAAAGTGAATTGGAACCCACAGGGTAAGAGATCAAGGGGAAGACCGCGTGGAACCTGGAGAAGAATCACAGAAATCGATGTACAGAAAAGTGGGATGACATGGAATAACATCAAGAGGCTAGCCCAGGATAGAGAAAGGTGGAAGGTGTTTGTCCGTGGCCTATACCCTGGTGCAGGGTGAGAAAGGCAATGATGATGATGATGATGATGACGGAAGGAAGGGAGAAAAGGAAGCGAGGGGAGGGGAATGTTTAAGGGAGGGGGGGTTAGTGCTCTAGTCACGTGCTGTAGAGCCAAGAGTCAGCCAAAAAGGGCCAGGTTCGAAAACTCCATGCATTTGGTCGCTTTTAAGCACAAGAGGGCTATCCCGAAAAATGCTGTTTTGAGAAAATGGGAGCTTTTGCCCCTCGTTCAGTTTCTTTAAAATACAAGGAGAGTTTTCTCTATAACCAAACAAATATACACACCGATGAAACCAAACTTCTCCTATAGGTAGGGCAATGCCCACTTTTAGTGTAGGTCAAGATTTCTGGAACCCCCCGGAATCTGGGTTAGCCCATTTGTCCTTAAAAGCGACCTCTTAACGGCGTGTTCTCCTTCAGCGACTCAACTAAGAATACAATCATTATTGTTTTTGTTATCTCCGTCGTCTTTTTTTTTCGAAGTTTTGAAATGTTGGGGTACTTTTTTTAAAACTAAAAAGCGTTGAAAATTCTGCCGACTGAAAAACTATTGTGCGTGATAAATATATATAAATATGTAAAGACTTGCAGCCAATTTTCCTGTTGGAAGTTGGTGAATTCCAAGAGTTCATGAATACGTATTACAAGTGATTCCCCCAAATTGAGCAGGCAACCTTTTAGGATTCAATTGAAATAGTTTTTTAAAAAGAAAGGGGAGGGGGATTAAACCCAGAGCCCCCCCCCCCCCCCACAACAACAAACAAACAAACAAACAAACAAACAAACAAAATACAACCAAACAACAACCAAAAACCTAAAACGAACTAAAAACCAAAATAAAATCCAAAGCCGGAAACCAGTTTAACGCCCCCCCCCCCCAAAAAAACAACAACAAACAAACAAAAAACCCAACAACAACCAACAAAACACAAACACAAAAATACCCCCAAATAACAACAGCAACACAGACATCTCAGGCTACTGCGTGCAGGCCTACTACTACGACAGCGTTTCGTGGCCTTTGAAATATTTACTGTCAGAAGTGATTGAACTTGTGCAAGATCCCATTGTTTAGTCTTAGGTTAGTAGAAAAGTACTGAGTACGTATCGATATGGGCTCCCTTAGTCTTTAAAGTACTCGATATTGGCCAGTATCGACAAGCGCCCATCCCTCAAAGAGTCTACATAATAAGAGGGGCCACTCCTCTCTTTGAGCCAATTAAAAAAGTGTCCTCAAAATTCGGTGGCGCCCTCTTCGCAAATGCGCACCCTTTGCAAACAGAGTTACCCTACTTGTTTTATTTGTTTAATTTGACTTTAGAATGAAAGGCGAGA
Organism: Aplysia californica; assembly: GCF_000002075.1. Classification (NCBI taxonomy): domain Eukaryota; kingdom Metazoa; phylum Mollusca; class Gastropoda; order Aplysiida; family Aplysiidae; genus Aplysia; species Aplysia californica. The sequence goes on from NW_004798150.1 coordinate 320,120, forward strand.
TGTCATTAAAATTTTTAAAAACCCTAAAACTCTGCACTGAACGAACCCGAACTGCTGATGAACAGCAGTGGATCTGCACACACAAGGAGGTGCTATTCCTATTCTTCTTCTGGAAAAACGAAAAAGAGCTTCAAAACAGACTGCAGCGCCATCTGGAGCAAAGAGCGGACTTCCGGCGGACACTTTTTTGGCTGAGTGGCCCATCTTGTTATGTACTATCTTTGCACCCCTAGAGAGTGGTTTATTAATTACCTTGCACAATACGCCTTCCTCACAATCATGACAAATTGATGCGATCCTCGTCTGTTACGCCAGTACCCTCAAGGCCACTGCCGATATCGCTAACTGATAGCTGGTGCCCATTTATTGCACGAGCGGGTCGGGTTGGGTCGGTGTGCTAGCCAGATTGAGGGCGTAAAGCGGCTACCGTGGCTAAAACCGATCGCTCGACTCATCGCCTCAAAAACAATTAATGCGTTTGTTTCCAGGCAACGAGTTGGGCGATCGACCCGACCTGACCCGACTCTCTAACAATTTTGAGTCGTCTGCTTTCGTCTCTACTTTCTGCCCCCTTCTCCTTCCCTCCCCTTTGCCCCCTCCTCTGGGCTCCTGACTCTTTCTGCAGACTTTCTACTGCTACTCCTTGGTCCTTCGTACTGCTGTCTTTCA
>NW_004798150.1:321815-325659 GCF_000002075.1 Aplysia californica
TTATGTCTATTATCTATTTGTGGTGGCCGAATTTACATACATAAATTAGATGTATTTACGCCTCAATCGACACAGTGCAGATCATTTAGGATGCAGGCTTCGGCCCTGCCAGTCGGAGCCAACTTAGGCTGAGAGCAATGCCACACTGTCCCAGTAGGAAGACGGAGATAGCCGATAAAGTTTCTTCCCATAAAGGAATCGAACTTAGGTGTGACGGAAAAGGGCCTAACCACTTAACATCACGTGCTTCTTTTGACTCAGCTAGCGTATGCAGTAGATATTAGGGGTTTAGGGGGGGGGGTTGTTTTGTTTTGTTTTGTTTTGTGGTCTGTGAATACACAATAGCCAACCATGGGATTCTCGAGCTTTTTCATCTCTCTTAATGAGAAATTTCAAAGTGCGAACATAAACAAAGCCTTAAAAAGTTGATCCTCTCAAATATTCTAGGTCGTGTTCATGGAAATCTAGATCCATTCCAGTTTGCACACAAACAAGAGAGGAACGTAGAAGATGCTGTACTTGTTGTTTTTGTGACTCTATACTGAAACACCTTGAAACATCTAAAACGTATACGAGGGTATTTTTTGTTGATTTTTCCTCAGCATTTAATACAACTCAACCGCATGTTGTCATTGAAAAACTTCTGAGTCTTACAGTCATCATATCGCAGCATGGGTCTTGGAATTTTTGACAGGCAGACCACAATGTGTGAAGCTAAACAACACAAAATCTGACACAATTCTTTGTAACACCGGCGGTCCTCAGGGCTGTGTATTGTCACCAGTTTTGTATACAATATATACCAACGATCATAGAAGTATGTATAAAACAACACGCTTAATTAAGTTAGCTGATGACTCCGCTATTATAGGATTAATAAATAAACCTTGCTGAAGAAGAGTAGTTCGAAGAAATATGTATGTTTTTAAAATGGTGCTATTCAAATTTTCTAACAGTGAAACTCTTAAAAACAAAGGAAATGCTTTTTTATTTTAGAAGAGAAAAACCAACAATCCCACCACTCGTAATTGAACAAGAAACAATTAAAATCACGGATTGATACGTACAAATATCTTGGTCTTACAATCGACAACAAAAAAATGTGCATGGCAAAACCACGTAAACAATATCGTTAAAAAAGGTAAATCAGAGGCTGTACTTTCTGAGGAAACTTAGGTCTTTCAATCTGAATCCATCCATCCTTCAGATATTCTAGACCACCACCATAGAGACTTTGATAAATTTGGTATCACTTGCTATGGTAGCAATTTGGGAGGGCAGCACATTATAAAAATAAAGAAGTTGATAAGAAAGGCATTAAGAACACTTGGTAGAGACCTACGTAATATTAAACATCTGAAGAAGCACTGATCATCGTCATACGCTGACTAAGAGCTCTGAGAGCATACAACATCAAATATTCTGGATGGAGAGCCAGAGGAAGACCAAGGCGACAATGAGTGAATCTGTGGCAGACACCCTCAGAGATCACGGGATGTCCCTCCCACAGGCCACTCGCCTTGCTGAAGACAGACGCCTGTGTCTCCCCGCGACACCCACTGGTACAAGCGGAAGACAAAAGTAAAGTAAGTAAGTGCAACGGTAGCTCGCGACAGTGAAGGATGGAGTGTGATTACACGTCAACCTCTGAGTCATAGATGACAGCTCCAGGTATCCAGGTATGTAAGCTAGATCCCCGTCTCTAGCAGGGCTCGGCTATAACAGGGACATCACGTCGGTCCCGCCGGTCCTGTTAGAGCCAGACACCGCTGTAGAAGTGAGTACATGGATGTTTGTTGGTTTGTGTGTCCGTCTATGTGTGTGTGAATAACACAAACATACAAGCATATGCATAAACTCAAAGAAACGAGTCGACACCTGCGAGTGGAGTTTTCTGGGAATAATATATTTTTTATTCGAGATGACAAAGCAAGCAATAAGAAGAGGCGGCTACAGCCGAGAGTATTGTGCTGTGGAGATGACTAACTACATGAGGCGGCTACAGCCGAGAGTATTGTGCTGTGGAGATGACTAACTACATTAGGCGGCTACAGCCGAGAATATTGTGCTGTGGAGATGACTAACTACATGAATAGCAGTGCTGGGCGGCGAGGTTCCCTATTCCTGCAAGTTAGGAATCGTAGGAATCGACTCCGAACCCAATTACTAACTTTCTAATTATGTGATTTTTTTTTCGATGGTTACCCGGTTGGCTCCGGACATCTTCTGGATTTAGGATGGCCTTGATTTTGGAACACTACAAATCATCAACTTTTATTTTTCAAAAATAAATTCTTTTAAAAAAAAGAGAAGATTTTTAATAGTTAAGGTAACTGGTGACCGTTGGTTTACGTAAAAAGGAGTCGACACTTTTCTTCCGTAGAATTAATCGTGGGAACCGGTTCCGGTTTCGATTCTTCGCCCAGCTCTAATGAATAGGCACATATTGCTGCCTCAGAAGTACAAAGTGCTATCTGCTCTGTACATAAAGTGCGGTCAAAAACTCGTGGTGCAACTTATTTTCAAATATCTCCTCAACTATCAAACATAGGTTCTCCACTTTTTGCAAGGTGACTTGTATCAATTTGTCTTAACAGATCAACATTTTTTGTAAACACCTGCAAGCTGTATTCTAGAAACTTCCTTAATAAATACTAATAAAAAATCAAAGTGGGTGGTTTCTACAGATTTTTAAATGTTTACAGTAGGGACAATATTGCTTTTAACAGCAAGTCCGTCATGTTTTTCTAATCGGGACATTATGCTTATTGAACGCATGTTTTGAAAGCCATATTAGTGCAAAAAATGTGTTTACTATAAAAATAAATTCTTGAAACAAGTTTTGCAAGTAAAAAATGTCTTTGATGAGCTGTGACGTAGGCCATATGCGTAATCAAAATGTGTGTGAGAAGCGGGAAGTGCTGTGAACAATTCCATTTTACGTGTGACAGAGCTTTCAAGTATTTTATGTAAATTAATGAAAAAAAGGTATTTTAATCTAGCCCCAATTGTTCTAAAAAATATTATTTACTTAAGACAAATTGATACTAACTGCTATGCAAAGTATGGACGACATTGATTCACCCGTTAAAGAGACATTTAAAGATAAATTGCACCGCGAATTTTTTGGTCGCACTATAGTTTTGAGGAACTTGACGTCAAAAAGTGTGAGTTTCACATCATTTCAAGCTTTTTCGTTTGCAATTCTTTGAATTTCTTGGTAGCAACTTCAAATGATCTTACGATTTTGATAGAACAGACACAACCTATATTATTTCTGACGTCATGGTCTAATTAACTCAAACCGGCCCAAAATGTCAGACAGAACTTTGTAATTCTGAGATAGCAATATGTGTCACGACACGGTGGAATCAGACGCTCGTCAATTTTTGGGCATGTGAAGTTTTTTTGTATTATCTGAAAGCTAAATCATTTGCCTTGCTTTCAATGAACAAAATACTCACCTATCTCAAAGAGAAGTCAAAATAGGTAGGGTCGCCTGGATTCAGTGGTAGAATTAGCGAGAAAATGGCCGCCAACGTTTGGCAACTTCAATGGCTTGAGAGTTTTTGAAAACGTAAAAAGAAATATTATATTGTGTGACTTTAATCAAGGTTTTTTTCCAGTAAAATTCACATGGAAATATATTTTACAAGGACGTGCATAACAGCTGTTGAGCGCCCCTAAAAATTCGATGAAAATTGCCAAACTGACGGAAAAATGCTTGTTTCTTCGATTTCATTATTTTGCCGAGCGTCTGATTTCACCAGGATGAATTGTAACAATATAACAATTATCATTATCATTATCATTATCATTATCATTATCATTATCATTATTATCA